>NC_050173.1:10665291-10962791 GCF_008315115.2 Sander lucioperca | reverse complement strand
GTCTTATCTGCACAATAACTACTTCCTTAATTCTAGAAAGGTATGTGAATGTAGACCTCTGTCTTATCTGGAAAGAAATGTAAGTTCTTATCTGAGAAAGAAATCCTTGTTTATTTCTCGTAGGGAAATCAATCAGTTCATGTTGGAAAGGAAAAGCCCTCACAGCCTAAGGTTGTATACTGGACTGCTTGGTATCACACTGAAAGTTAGTCAGGTTAATTATCAGGATGGTCAATGTTTGTTTATCTTAATCTAATCCATTGTTTTTGTTGGCATATTTGTGGTACTAATTATAATATGCCTTGATGGATTTAAATTGTCACAGAAATCCTGCAGCTAGAAGGTAGTATTTTTTATGTGTAGCAACTTGTTTATGTTTTAAAAGGCAAAGGTCATAACTACTTACTATCAGCAAAACTATGAGCACACACAGTGCCCCACTTATTTATGTGGCTTTAAAAGAAGACCCTCAACCCTGCTTTTTCAGCCCAGATTACATTCAAACATTTGCTACATCTACATCTATTTTAGACAGCCTGTTTGCAGTCCAGTCTGTTAAAGTGTGCTATACTGGATATACAAGCATTATAACTGCTCTGTTGGCAGCACAGAAAGGATCAAAAGAAAGAGTGGAAATAGGTGGGGAAATGAGATGCTGTAAATTTGGAGGAGGGGTGAATAGTAAAGTTAATGTGGGAAACAGACATGGAAAGGAAATACACAGAAGTTTGAAGAGAATCTTGCTGTCTCCTTTGAACATGTGGGAGCTTTTCTATGCAACCTCTCCCTGTCTCAGCATGCCTCTCTCTGCTTGTACCACTGTCTGTGTTTCTGATCGCTTGTCTCTCAATCTGTCTGTCTTTCTCTGTCCTGCTGTCTCACCCCTGTAGAGAAATAGCCAGGCAAACAGACATCTCCGTCAGCAAGCACTTGTTTACACAATACATGCTTCTTCACAACAGAGATTGTTAGAGAGAGGTGTATGAGAGCGTGATTCTGCATCCATTTTGTTCATTGTGCGCCGCCTGCTCCTATGAGTTTCATTATTTGTGTTTGCTTGTGTGGGTGTTTGTCCAGCTCATTACCACAGACTTTTGCAGATGTTTTCCCAGATGCAAACATTATGGCACCAATAACCCCGGAGCCAGCCACACACAAATTAGTACAAATATAATACAGACAAACAAACAGCCCTTTTCAGGTGTATGATGTTTAAATATGATGGATCAGAAATAGCATTGGTGAGAAAAGCATTCATGAGAGCAAAAATACCATACCTCGGAAAAATTATGAGAGAGATAAATCAACAGTGATGCTCTAAAATAACTTCAGAATGACACAAAAACTCAACTGCCAGAAACATCACCCATATTTGTACCTGCACAAGATTAGCTTTATAGTAGGTCTGCTCCATTGGAGTGCATAGAGACGTCTGAACAGTTGTTGGTTTGGAAAAAGAAGAGTATGGCATGTGACAGCAGGGCAAGAGCTGGAACTAACGCACATAGCTGCAAGTACATGATACATACTTAAGCCGATTACCTTATTAAGGATCCATCAGCACCTGGTTATTTTTTTAACACTGCATGAGATAGATAGATAGATAGATAGATAGATAGATAGATAGATAGTAGAGGTGTCACGATTCTCCAAATCCTCGATTCGATTACATTTACGATTCTAAGGTCACTGTTCGATTCGATTCTCGATTTTTACATTTATTTTTTTTAAAGCACAGGTTGCTATGCCATTTTTAGACTAGACTTTATGCACTATAATATCTGATCTTTGTTCGCAATGTACCACACTACATTGTCAAATTTAAAACATTAATTAACAACATAATGTAACAATAACTTATATCTATAACCTGCCTAGTTTCTCTTTTGTAACTGCAGTCTTCTTCACAGAAGGTGACATTCAAGTTCACAACAAAACAAACAAAAAACAATAAAACACGTCCATAGTCTTCTCTGAACAATTAAGTGTCTTAACAAACTATTTCCGAACAGTTGAACATATACCACACAGATTAACTGCCATGTTAGTCGTGCTGCCAGTGGAAGAATATGGTACACACACATAGCAGAGCTTGCAAACTGTGGCTTTTTTGTTGACAACGCGAACGTTGTCAACATAACTCACTGGAAATCCAAAATACTTCCACACTGGCGACTTCAGTGAAAGAGGAGGGGGTTCAAGTTCTGTCGATGGGTCTCCTGCATCTGCAGTTGCCATGCTATCTTTTGACTGGCTGTAGCTAAAGTAGAAGAGGTTTACTGACTCGCAGCACTTCAACACTAGTGTTGACGAACTGACCGAAGAGCCGGTTAATTAACCCGAGTAGTGTCTGCTTTGCTCAAGCTGAATGCGATTGGTGTATGCGCCGTTGTGTGCATACACAGTAAAATTAATGGACAAAGTGACGCCGTAGACTTCCATGGAGACCAGTGAAGTCTATTAGAAGCGATTAGAAGAACTTTTCCGGTGATGGCTGAGCGTTACTGCGCAGCCTCAAACTGAGCTTGATGACGTAGATGTGACGTGAGCAACCTGTCTGAAAGTTGTAAGTCTTCTGGTAGCTGTTCCAAGAGAAATCTCAATCATTCAGAATCTTGCAGAGACGGAGAGCTTCTCCTGTACTATACGGTAATTCCTCTACTATGCGACAATAAGTCACGTGGTTATGACACAATCGTTAGCCTATTTTTACAAAAACGGCTGCTACGGAGCCATAACGTGAGATACAGGGTAATGGAACCTTTTATACATTGTTGTGTTTCTTTAGAAATAAACAATGGACAAATAGAGTCTTTAAACGCTTTAGATGTAAAGTTATTCGCTGTCAAAGTGACGCCAAAATGAGAGGCAGTCAATGGAATGCTAACGGCAGGTGATGGCTTGTTAGCATCAAAATGTCTCCATAGGAGGTACGCTTTGGGGATGCTTGCTTACCCCCTTAGTTGTGTGTAGCTGGTCTTCTTCTGCTACTGTGTGTGTAGTAATCTAGCCCATTAGCGCCTCCACTGGAGAATCAATCAGGAAATGGGTTACCTCTAGCAGGCTACACGTGTGTGTTTTTTTCTATGGTTTTTTCCCACTTGGCAAGCCGACTGGACGTGACGTGGGGGCGTGGCAGCATCGACGATTCCATTTTTGTATTCAAGATTGTGACAAAATTTCGGTGACACCCTTAATAGATAGATAGGTAGATAGATAGGTAGATAAAACAAGCAATTTGAAGACATCACATTGGGCTCTGGTGAAACTGTGATGGGCAGTCTCTAATGTTTTTTTGACATTTTATACACTAAACCATTTATTATTTTTTTAATTGGACATGCATGTGCAAATGTAGGTGGATGTCAGAGCCTTCTCCACAATAAAGTAACAGTCAGAAACACAATAAATAAAGGGTAAAGAAAATACAAGCAAGGTGGAAGATACATGTGAGATACATAGATTGATGTAAGCTTGTATAAAGTAAATCAGTGGACTCTGTTTGGACTTTGTGCGCGAGATAATATCTTATTCCAAACTGTAGTGGGAAGCTTTTTCCCGGGACATGGCCCAGGGCTTTCTCAGTTAAAATCACACTACAGATGGTTTTTGTAGTAGATCATTAGTGTTGGGGTTCTCTAAAACTCCCTAACGCAAAAAATATTAATTTGGTGTTTTATTATTCATATAAAGTACCAGCACATTTTGGTTGTGCTGTAATGTTAGATTTGTGGCCTGTAACCAGCCATTAATCGAAGGTCCTTTTGCTGGTGAAATAATGACAGTGTGTCTTGAATTTTGGTATCCTGCTGGCACTGTGGCTGCTGGATGAAACACTTCCAACTGTGCTATAATCATCATCAACATCAGTACGGCTGACAATCTCAATCAAAACTCTAAAAGGGAATACAATGTGAAAAATGTGAAACGCTCTCTCTTGGCTTTTGTCAATCCTCCCAGTTTCCCTTCACTCTGTCTCTTCCACTGCTCATCTCATGTGATGGTTATCTGATGAGAAAAATTGCTGCTAATCTCAGCAAATTCCCCAGCTCTGCTATCTCTTCTTCATCTTTCAATCACTTCTCATCCCTCGTTTCTTATGCTCTGCCTGATTCCCTTCGTCTCTGTTGGGAAAACGGGATGTTGTGTGTGTGTGTGTGTGTGTGTGTGTGTGTGTGTGTGTGTGTGTGTGTGTGTGTGTTTTCCCTTATGCATTAACTTGTAGAAGAAATATATTCAATAACTATGGAACCAAATTGAGGTGATGGTGTCTGTGTGCATGACCAGTGTTAATGAGGCCGGGCCTCTGCCAGTTTTTTCTCCTTTCTCCTCTCCTTCTCTGGAGAAAAATACAAAATCGCACACTAACGACCCACGATGATGGTGTGAATAAGAGAGAAGAAGAAAAATAGAGAATGGATACTGGCGGGAGGCGTACAAAATGAGATGGAGAGTGGATGCAGGCAGAAATGTAATAATTGGTCAGTGTGAGCCCAACGAAGACAAAGCCACAAGAGGATTTACGGACAAGCTGGCATCTACAGTTCGTACAGGCGACACGCAGCCATGCATGTAAAAGCATAGTCGTCCCCTCAGTCGCCTTCAGTCCCACTGGGAGACAGAGGAGGGTGGGCAAACTGTTCTGTAGGCCAGTTATTGTTGTTTTGAAGATCCAGGGCTTCGTTTAAGCTTTAATTCAGACAACACAAGCATTCTTTTTTGTTCTAATATATTTTTTGTGTACGGCATATTTCTCATTTGTGTACACATGATTTTAATTAAAGAAAAATGAGAAGGAAAATGCCATGAGAGAGAAACAAAGGGAGGGAATTGGTGTTGTTGTTTATCACTGAATTGCTCTGATAATGAGAATCGAATGGGAACTGGCACATTGTTATTATGCTTCTTGGCAGGGTGTTTGTATCTGGGTCTGTGTTTGTGTGCATGCACTATAATCATGTGCATACAATCCTAAGTGACCAAGCCATGTTGGAAGAGAGCTTACCCCCCTCAGGCACAGAGTGTTGGCTGTAAGGTAACTGTGTGCATAGACACTGTTGCTGCCAGGTGTGTTGAGGAGGTAATTGCCAGTGTGGCAGGCCAGCGGCCAGTGGCTTAAAGAGGGACAGCCAAAGAGAAAATGAGGAGCAGCCTCTGGTGGAGTCTGTTTGCCCGAGGGGCCAGCTCAATATCTGCTGTAGTTGTTCATCTGATTCCCCCCTGTCCCCTTACACCGCTTCGTATTCTGCTTATAGTTTCGCTCTTTTGCCCGCTCTCTTCGTCCTACTTGCTCCTGTTCATGCACATTTCCAATTCTCTCCATTTTTCTCATTTTTGTCCTTTCTTCAACTACTCACTGCATCTCTATCTCTCTCCTCTCTTGCTCTTGTTCTCCCTGGATCCCAGCGAGCTTTCACTGAGAGGCTGCAGCTTCACCACAATTTAATCCCCCAGCAGGTCTACTCCAAGAGAGACCACCAATCATATGTGTTTATCTTTTCTGTCCCCTGACAGCATCCAGATAGAACCCTGGATGTATGTACAGGTGATGAGATTCTCTACACATTAGAGACACTGTTTACTATTTATCAGTGTAAAAAAAGAAAAATGCCAGTGATAGTTCTGCAAGGTACACCAGCAGAGATCAGTCTGGTGTCTGTAATGGACTTTAATAGATGCATGTGTACTTTCTCCTGGATTCTGCCAAATAAATGTCTGTATTGTTTCAATTATCATTGCAGTGCCTGGTTAATCTAATTTTCAGAGATGATAGGTATTGCAGATCAAACTGCTCTGGCGCCATAGTGGTAAAAAATTATTGAATGTTAAAAATTAACAATTCGCCAATCAACAGAAAATGTATCTGCTACTAAGTGAGGATTTGCTGTTTATTCTGTTTTATTTAATTGTAAACAGAATATCTTTGCGTTTTGGACTTGTGGTAGGACAAGATAAGACATTTGAAGATGTCACCTTGTGTTCTGGGAAACTGAGGGCCATTTTTTTCATTAATTTCTGATATTTTGTAGACAAAACAACTAGATGATTAATGAAAATTAAAAGGGCACTCGGAGAGTGCAGACATCCACCAAGGCATGCCCTATCTCACAATGTTATCGCAGTGTGAATTTTCCCAGTTGGGAACACATTTTTCTGATTATTTCGACACCACATGAACGTAGCACAGACAACCATCATAGATTTCAGTGTTTTATTTTTAAATCTCATTTTAGATCAGTTTTTTTCAACAGTAGGTAGTCACAGGTTGCTGATTTTTTTTGTCTGTGTGTTTGCCAAAAATGTTGCCACCTTTTTCATTAATGAAATTAACACTGCTGCATCCTCCCACACCAGCTTAAACAGGCAACGCCTGAATCTGGAAGACCTTTGAGAAGTCAACTCAATCACTTGTGTGTGAACACATGCACAGCTCTATAAATGTCATTGCTCTGGTTTGAGAGTGACCAGATGTGTCTGTGTACTGTCAGTGGTGATGCTGTTGACATTTTATACTGTGAATAGGAACGTTGTGTATCTGTTCAGCTCGGCTTGCTCCGCACTGATAAAACTGGCCTGTGTTTTCATAGCAACACCAGATGTTTACTTTACTTTTGGAGCCCTAAGACAAGCTAAAGGTAGAAGTCACAAGTAGCTTTATATAGGTTCAAGGTTTGTATTACAATTAATTTACTTTTTTGGAAAATCATCAAGTCATTATAAGAGGCATGGAAAACCATAAAGAGCTATATTTGGAGCCTTTACATCCATTTTCAGTATTACTTTACTGTCACCTCTGTTCACTGAAAGGAACAAAAGCAAGGAAAAGATAAGGTTGGAACCATTACTGTCACAAATTGTATTGGAAGAAGCACTCTGTAGCACAGTGGTCCAGCTCTCGCCAAGCACTAAACATTGTAATTTCAAGTCCAGCTCTGAGTTTTGTCAGTTTCTTTTTTTGTCCCTTTTTTCCTGTCACCCTCCTTACTGTTCATCACAGTGTGATTTGGAAGTGCTTTACAGTGAAACACAGTACTTGCATGATAATTTTTTTCACAATGTCGCTGCTTCTTCTATAAAGTGGTAAGAAATGTCACTCACTGGATTCATGGTTGCCATAGTATGGACTCACTGTGGTACCTTTTTTCTATAAACTAAGTATGTGCATATACCATTTTACTATATATATATATATATATATATATATGCATGTAGCCTGTCAACTAGTTTGTGTGCGTGCGTGTATGCGTGCGTGTGTGTGCGCGGGTAAATGGTTGTGTTAGGCTTAAGCGTGTAACCCAGTGTGAAAACAAGTACATGTTTGTATTACACCCCCCTCCCTCAGACCCCTGTAACCTCATAAAAAATAAATGAATGTGTGTATGTGTGTGTGTGTTTATATATCTACATGGGTGATCAGCCAATCTGTCAGTTCTTTTACTCAAGGACAGGGACTGCACCCCCGTTTAGAAAACTGAGAGAGAGAGAGAGAGAGAGAGAGATGGTAAATGAAAAGTATGGGTGGAATTGGAATTTTAAATGTGATGGGGGTTGATGCATGTTGCTGTAGATGATGATCATCATGCTACTATCTTTGTTTCATCTGTTTTGCTTTTTTGTGTTTTATATGTGGCAGACCAGAAGCAGCATTGCAATTTCCCCTTGACACTCCCTCCTACAATTATTGAGGCAATGATCAAAATTCCATCCTCTTCCCCCCCCCCCCCCCCTCTCTGTTACTCCATCCCTTCAGAAGTACAACCTCTCATAGAGTGGTGGCCAGAGTGACAGAGGAGCACATGAAGAGCGGAAACGGCGTGACAGCAACATCCTGACCGGTAACCTTGCTTCTGCACCCCACCACGCGCCCAGCAACTCCAGAAGCGGGGTGTCACAAGGAAGGAAACGTGCGACCACTCCTCCTGCAGGCATGGTAATACACTCTCTGTCTGTAGGCGCTGGTGTGTGTGTGTCAATGCCTGTGATGTGGTTGTGTTTGCTTGGATACTGGTGAATTATCCACAGTAGAGTAAGGAAACTCTCTAGACCGACATGACAACAGTGTGTGTGTGTGTGTGTGTGTGTGTGTGTGTGTGTGTGTCAAAGAGAGATACCTGATAAGAGTTTGTGCAGGGAGAGGTGTATAGCTTTGCGTAGGCAGGGAGGAACTTTACAGGCTATATGTTAACATTGGGGAAAGAGGAGAAGGAGAAGACAGATGAATGAAAGGGATAGAGGAGGTTAAAAAGATGAAGAACGAAAGGAAACAAAAGAAGACAGTGGTGTTTAACAGAGAGTGAATTACTGTTGGCTGTTTATCAGGATTTCTAGATGTTTTTCTTTAGATTTTTATCAAAAGGCAATTACTTTGTTCTTTTCCATATGCTTATATTCCTAAAGATTGAATAAAAATTATGCATGGAATTAATGTTTCACATTCGCCTTTATTCATTTGTTGATGTTAAGAAGAATAGATGATTAATTTTTATTGGTCAACCGTTTTCTACCAGGGCACAATCACAAATGCTGAATGAATGTAGAAATGAGGTTTGTTCCTTACGTAATAGCACAAGAGGCACGTTACGGGAGGAAGAAAATGCAGAAAAAGAGCTATTGTGTTTATTAGGAGGAGGAGATCTCAAAAGATGAAAGAGAGCAGTGGGAGTGGGGGGGCGGGGGGATGAATGACAAGTGGGGGCAGATAAGACTATAAAAACATAAATGATGGACAGAAATATGAGAGATGAAAAGCGCAAAGGATATGGAAAGCAAAAAGAGAAGTGTGGAATGGAAAAATGGGGGAGATAAGGGAGGTTAAGAGAGAGAGAGAGAAAGAGAGATTGATTAATGTTCTTGGCCTGTGACAGTGGGGAGCTTTTCCCCAAGGGGGGAGCAGAGCAGAAGATGAATTATTAAAAACTAGAACAAGTGTAGAAAGGAGAAAAAATGGGTGGAAAAAAGAGAGGGAGTGGAAGAGTGGTTTGTGGGCGAGGGTGGAAGAATGGAGGGAGGAGGTAAGAGGAAAGGGGAGAAAAATGAATGATTGAGAGAAAACAAGATGTTGCTGAAGGTGCTGAGGTTGGACTATGCAGAAGAGGGCACATGGTTGAGCTCATAAATAACCAAGGGTAATGAGACGTGTGTGTGTGTGTGTGTGTGTGTGTGTGCGCGCGCGTGCGCGTGCGCGCATGCTTGTGTGATTAGTCTTGAGTTATGGTGATGCAGCAAATACTCTGGGTGACCTTGGCAAGGGTGTCACCGCGCAAACCGCACAATACACCAAATAGCTTCTTTATCGACTTTCCACTGAGCTTTCGGCATTAAATGAATGCACATGCCCACAGTGATTCTCTGCGTCTATTTGTATTTGTCTGGCATGTTGTATAGCTAGGTCCTTGTACATGTCATCATTAGTTCACTGCTCTGTTTCTGGAGAAGACACTGCAGATGTCGCCAAGTGGAAAGTTTCAACAATTTTGTGGTTTCAGTTCTGCTTCTTCTCATATTATGTTAAATGCCAAATACTCCCATCTTTACAGCATCTTTGATGTACAGTTGGTAAAAGACATGACCGGATTGCCAAAAATAGAATAGATTTAAAAGCTTTTGTCAAAACAGGGAAACATTTCATTTCATTCTTCCATATGACATAATTTTATGTTTATTTTATGGTGTTCTGGTATTTCCCTGATGTAGACATGGCCATACGCAATACTGTAATAGTATGGCCAGAAACAATGTAATGTCGCCTCATCTGCTTTTAGCAGTCCGGTCATAATATTTTATAGGCAGACTATAAACCTTTAAAACCATGCCGACACATTAAAGGACTCAAAGGGTGTAGATGTTTTTTTCTAGTTTTCCATGTATCCATGTTTATCAAATGTTTATCAGGACATTTGAGAGGTCTGGCATGACATGAACAGCCTGTTTGTTGTTTTGCTGCTAGATGATTTTTCATATATATTTTTATGTATGTGTGTGTGACTGCACATATGTAGTAATTTGAGAGAGAGAGAGAGAGAGAGAACAATAAAACAGGATAGCGGAGTGTGTCGGGCCGGCTTGCCAAGCAGAGTGCAGATAAATCACAGGATGAATTTTTAATGCAATCTCCCAGAGGCTGTTGGATGTTACCGAGACGGCACTGGGCTTTTTTATATTTATTTTTTGTGTGTGTGTGTGTTGCTTGTTCCATCACTTCTAGCCATTTTGTGATGGGTTTTGAAGTTTTTGATGTTATTTTTTCCTTCAACTTTACTTTATGTTTTTTACGTTTCATGTTAGGCTAAAGAGGTGTGACATTTACCACTTCTGAAATAGTTTTGCGTGCTTTTATTGGGTGGTGATTTGTTTTTCTGGGTTTTAGTGTAGTTTTACTATGAGGATGTTTTGGTCTGTGTTGTCAACTTCAGTACAAACAAACGTTTGTTTCTGTGGCTGGCTAAAAATATTAAAATCCAGTTTGTCTTTATCTCCCTGCTTCTCCTCCTGTCGATCTCTCAGCTTTGGTCCTTTGTTTACTTTCGGAGGCTTGCTCCACCTCTCTGTCATCCTCTTCTTTCCCTCATCTTTTAGTCTCTCCTCACAATACCTTGTAGTGTGTGCTGTTATCCAAGCACTGCATGCACTTTAGGCACAGACTTTAAAAATAAGAGCACATAAACTCCTTAGGCGCATGACCTGAGCACGCACACACACACACACACACACACACACACACACACACACACACACACACACACACACACACACCGTACAACGTTCCAAAATGTTGATTGTTGAAGAAAAAAAAACATCACAGGTATAGAAACTCCAATCACAGCTGATATTGTGCAAGTGAGTCTTGTCCTTGGCATTGGGTTGTGTAATTTATAGCAGATGGCCACAGAGAGACAAGATGAGCCAGGAAGAGACTGAAAGAGACAGGCAGAGTCATTGGATTCTGCTGCTTCTAAAGTAAAGTAGCCGCTACTGACAGTGTGCGTGTTTAACCACAACACCTTGAACTGAAAATGCTTTGACTGCAGGGCATTAAGCACAGAATGTGTGGTGATGGATGGAAGTGATGGCAGTAATGTGTGTGTAAGACACTGTGTGTAATTGATTGTATGGGTTTTATGTGCATACTTCATTCATAATTTTCATGTTTAGTGACCAATGTGTTGGATTTTTGCCATGATATGTTCAAGGTTTTCTTGTGTTGGTGTGTGTGCACATTAGTTTAGTACACAGTGAGTTGTAAATGCTGTGTAATGTGGTTATGTAACATGCCAGCCATCCGGCCTCACTGGAGCATGAAATGGAGTGTAATTGGTAAGTGTGTGGTCTAAAAGCACTATGCAACAATGGCATACAAAGGTATACATGCTGCAGACAGCTGGGATGCATGTCCGTTTCTGATTCCTAGAGGGGAAGAATCACAGGCAACTGATTTTTGCTTCCCTCATATGATTTTACAGATTGTGAATTATTCATGTGGCGCTTCAGAAAGTTGTCAGTTGTTTTGGATGTCTGTGCTTTAGTGAAAAAATTAGTTTTGGACCTAGATGTTGAATTTATGCAATAAACTCTGACCTGGTTTGTACACTGCATGCCAAAATGTGGATCTGTGTCCAGGTTTTCACTCTACAGTGAGCTAAAATAATGTTTATCTTACACGTTTTAATTACTTAAAGGGATATTTCACCGCTGGAAAGATGAATATGTATTAAATTGGGTTATTTGTGTAATAGAAATGTGAAATATTTTTAGAAGTTGGTGCCTTCTAGAACAAGAAAAGCCAAAAATGTATTTTTGGCTCATGTGAATGAAAGACAATAACTCCCAGAATGCACTTGCTTCGCTTTGCTACGAGTCCACTCCCAAGCCACGCTTACCATTTACAGACATAATAGACAGTGAGACAGTCAAGTCAACTCAAATGTGTTTTATTGTCATTTCAACCATATACATGAAACAACGTTTCACCGTACACATTTAAAATATACAAAAACGACATTATATAAAAACAACATACGAAACAGGCTACATTTAGTGCACACACATTATAGGCTCCATAAAGTTCAGCTAACGCATTTGTAGCATTAACACTTGGTGGGCTGTAAACACCGAGTATAAACACAGCTATGAATTTGCGTGGAATGTAGAATGGTCGGCATTTAATAGTCACAAACTCCACCAGTGGTGAGCAGTAGTTGGATACAAGCACCGCTTTTCTGCACCAGTCCGTATCCGTGTTAACACAGCCCACCTCCACGAGTCTTACCCGACAGAGCAACATCTGCTCGGAGGGCTAGCAGGCCTGTTAGCTGGATAGTCCGGTACACTGTTGTTCAGCCATGTTTCCACAAAAACAAAAACACAGCAGTCTCTGAAATCACGTTGGGGGTTTCGTTGAAGTTGGATGTAGTCCAGTTTGTTGTCTAATGAGCGGACACTTGCAAGCAGGATGGATGTGACAGGTGGCCGGCTAGCGTTAGCTTTCCACCTAGCTCATACTCGTTT
The DNA here is from genome assembly GCF_008315115.2 of Sander lucioperca. Lineage (NCBI taxonomy): Eukaryota > Metazoa > Chordata > Actinopteri > Perciformes > Percidae > Sander > Sander lucioperca. Next base: position 10,950,287 of record NC_050173.1, on the reverse strand, counting down.
CGCGTTTCACCACTTTGGATGTCCCCTTACCCGGCTAGTGGCATAGAGCGAGACTGCAGGCTGAGGTGCTGGTCTCCGTAGCAGGCAAAGCTTGTGTAGTGTGTCGAGTATTCCGTCTGTAATAAAGTTTCCTGCATATTCTCCAATCTGTACCAATGTATCCCGGTGGTACACATGTGCGGTAGTTTGAATGCACATAATTGTTGTAAAGGTTTGCTGCTGAAAAGAGAGAGCTGTAGCTTAGCTCCAAGATGACTGACACTCGACTCACTTCGGCAAGCTTTGGGTACCCCCCTATGGGCGGGTTGAAAACATGCGGAACTAGCTGGCTGTAGTCCACAGACTCTGGTCAAAATGTCTCCGATGACGCTAAATGACGATTTTTGCGTCATCGGAGGCTTTTTTTCCAGACCCACAATACAGAGAAATCTAGTCTCAGGGGGACATGACAGTCCTTCCAGAAAAATGCTTTTTTTTTGTGATTGTTGCGGGCAAAAATACTTGATTATGCGGCACGTTTTCTTAAAAAATGCGATGGAATATACAGGATATTTATGCAATTTTATGCGATGAAATTGCGAGAACTTGCAAAAAATGCGGGAACTTGCAAAAACTGAGGTTTCATCATGGCTTCATCGCAGGGACATCATCGAAAATCAGCTTTTCGATGATTTTCACGTCGCGTAATTACGTCACTTCATAACATTCCCATGGCAACAGGGGAAAATGGCTGCTCTTGTGTGAAGTAAACGCAACATTTTTCAACTTTCTGCTAAGATAAATGTGACTTTATGTGTGACGAAAATGCGGGGATTATGAAATCATGCAAGCCCCGCATATTTTGCGTGGAAATCGGCAATTTATGCGGAGAAAGTGCGGCATATTTGAAAAAATGCAGCCCCCGCATAAATATGCGGACTTTGGCTGATTATGCATTGAATTATGCGATCGCATAATCGCGTTTTTCTGGAGGGACTGACATGAGGGAGGGAAGCACGGTCATCTGAAAATACTACCGGGTTTCTACTGATACAAAGCTTAATGCTAATCGGGGAAATATCACTTTAACAATGATATGCATCATTATTACATATTCCCATTATCAAAACATTAATGAAACTTAGATACATACATACATACATACATACATACATACATACATACATACATACATACATACATACATATATATATATATATATATATATATATATATATATATATATAGTGGAGTAAATATATATATATATATATATATATATATATAGTGGAGTAAATGTGTCATGGTGGTCAATATTTCATGTTTCAACCAGAAAGGTAATTATGCTCAATTTTGTGGGACAGGTCAATGTGCTGAAATTGGACAGTCTAATTTTGGTGGGTTGTTACAAGCATCTGGACAGAGATGATTTATGCTCACTCTCTAACACATGCTCAATTGGACAGAAGAACATATTGCACAATTGACCTCTGGGTTATGTGCCGGTCAGGGTGGATTCAAGGACAACCAGGGTGTTGTCTTTAACAGATTGAGTGTGCGTTTTTGTAATCAGGTTGGGAAGTCAGTTTTTTCTCTGAGATGTTTTGCTGTTTTAGTTTTTTTTCATTAAAATTGAAAAGCGTTATAAAAAACACAGGGTAAGGCATTTTGTTTTAACAAATTAGTATTTTCAGTCAACCTCTGTCTCAAATTAATGTGAAACTGCGAAATCCTTCATCGCTTCTTATCTTGGCTTACTTATTGTGTCACTTGTCTAAATGTCTGCAACATTGTCTGGGCACACGCTGGCCTAGACGGTCGATTCCTGTAAGTGAGTCCTCCTTAACTGCTCTGATTTACATGGTGATCAGAGCGTCTGGGCAGCAACTCCCCCATGGTCAAGTAGTACTGAGACACACACACACACACACACACACACACACACACACACACACACAGGATACATGGACACTCTCTTCGCAATGTGGTTTATGGCTGCTGAAACATTTGCAACGGCTCATAAAATCTGCAACTGTTGGTCTGTTAAACACTGCTCTGAGAAGGCACACAAGTATAAAGATACACACAGGATTGTACGCATGCACACACACACTCACAGTTACCCTGTTATCACCTTTTTTGCACAATACTTTTCAAAATATACCATTTTCTCTATAAAGAGAAGAGGTAAAACATCAGTTGGAAACAGTGAAAATATAGCTCATAGCTCAATAAAGAAACAGTGCAGTGATTCCCAATGTTCTGTAACAATTATTTTCACTATTAATCCGACTATTACATTTTCAGTTAGTCACAAATTAGTGAAGAATGCATCAACATTAAGTGCAAAACCCAAAGATTACACATTTCCAATGATATAAAACACATAAGCAGAAAATATTCATATTTCAGTTATGTATTAATCAATCAAAATTGTTGTAGGTTAATTTTCTGTTGATCAACTGATTGTTGCTCTGCGCCAGTGCAATTAAAAGCTGTATTGACTGTATTTCTTTTGTCCTGTTGCCTATGTTGTGAAGGAGGGTTAAGCTACATTTACCTTGCTACGTTTTGTTTTTTAAGCTTGTTTTTTGAGTCTTGAGCCCAAAGTTATCTCCGTGCACACGTGTTTTTAGCTCCAGTAGAAGAACTAATCTCTGTTTAAACTAACATGCCCAAGCATATCTCATCAACATTCTTGTATACTGGGCATAAACAGGAGGCAGCATGTATACTCTGCTGGTAGTTGCCATGGTAACGTTAGTAGCTTAGTCTCAGAGACGTCATGACCCAAATCACAAAGGTCTCCGTTTACGGCCGTTGAAACTGCAACACAACCCCGGAGATTTCAAACCAAAACGGGGTCAGAAGTGTTTTCAAATTTCTTCGGTGTAGGGGCTCTGAAACGCCAGAGCAGTGTGAACGCAAGGTGTAAATGTAGCAAAAGATATTCATTTTTAAACCAAAACGTAACAATGTAAATGTAGCTTTAGGGCCCTATCTTTCCCCTGTATTTCCCGTCCAGCGCCCACGTCGTTTAAATAGCAAATGCACCTGCGCCCATCTTTGCGCCAATGGCGTGCTGGTCTTACAGGGAGGTGTAATCAGGTGAATTTTTGGCGTATTGCTATCTTGAGGCAGCGGGAAGTGATCGCGCCATTGACCAACAAAAACCTGGTCTAAAGTCAATAGCGCAGCATTTCATTGTTATTTTAACAGTGAATTAGTAAAATGCGCCTAGGCTCGTGCACAGCGCGCGCACACTATGCTTACACACACACAGGGAAGCGCAGCAGCACACAAACATGCAAAAGATTACAAATAAAAATATTACGGTGCAAATCTGGCATCATAATAGCAATGCGCCAAAGTACAAACGCGCCTGGCTTTTAAAGGGAATGGAAGATGACACTCTAAGTGGTTTATTGCATGTTATGCCCAAAACAGACCTATGAATTAATGAAGACACTAAGTACAACCCTTTTGAACCATGCGCCCGGCACACGGACCCTTTTTTCCGCCGTCAAACTAGCAAAAGTGGATTTGGACACGCCCTAAACGCACCTGCGCCATGCCCTTAACGCTGTGCGTTTAGATCGTTAAAATAGGGTCCTTAATATGTTTTTACACATGCCTCATAACACTAATGAATATTTATTGAAACCACATTTAAAAGTATTGATTGCTTTAAAATGTCAAATGAAGTCGTGATTGTCATGGTGATAAAAAACAAATAAGACATGATGATGAAGATTTTTAATATTGGCATATTATTTCAAGGTATCTAAATTCACTCCATGTCTCTCCAGTGCCAAAGTGTTGGAGGATCACAATTAAGTTCCTGCGGGAATGTAGAGTCTAACCCTGCCGAATATTTGTGCCACACTCTACATACTGAGCTACACAGGCTGCGAGGCTGCAGTTATTGTGCCGTGCTTGTCCTACATTCCCTTAATAGCTTTATCTCACTCACTCTGGTGAAGGAGAATGCCACCAGTTCAATTAGGAATGGGATGAAGTGTGTGTGTGTGTGTGTGTGTGTGTGTGTGTGTGTGTGTGTGTGTGTGTGTGTGTGTGTGTGTGTGTGTGTGTGTGTGTGTGTGCGTGCGTGCGTGTGCGTGTGCGTGTGCGCGCAGTTGATCCTTGGATTTCAAGTAGATTGATAGTAGTGCTCAAGCTACACTATACTACAACGAAAAGGTCATCTCTCCTCTGTGTGTGTGTGTGTGTGTGTGTGTGTGTGTGTGTGTGTGTTGTCAGTTAGCATGCCTGGTGTGTGGTTCTCTTTGAGTAGTGTGTGTAGTGAATAAAGGGAAATGTGGGTCTTGGAGATAAGCAGCTTGTTGAGAGCAGCCTCCTCATGTTGAACTGGGTTATGTACCTCAGGCTCCCTGAGATAGTGCGATAACCTCTAATGATTCAAAATGAACCTCATACTTCATATTCAGGTTACTAAGTGATGATGTAAACAATACCTTGTAATCTTAAATGTCTTTATATTTAAAAATGAAATAACATGGAGTGGAAAAGACAGAGAGAAAAAGTGAAGAAAGAGATAACAGGCCAGACAAAGCAAAACTGAATTACAGTCATATTGTTTAAATGTGTATAATAACACAAAAGTAATGCAAATAGAAACAAGCTGCTAGCTATATATATATATATATATATATATATATATATAGCCAAGCACTGAGGAATTAATATGAAATATGTGTATTTATGTTATTAATTATACAGTTGCCCAAGATAATGTAAATTATGTGTATTGCTGCAAATGTGCTTTGATAATAGATTATAATGCACTCTCAATGTAATTATGCTTGCAAAGGGTTATCCCATCATCCGTTCTCTACATTGCCACTTAAGTTCCCCGTTGTATCAGTTTTCCATTACGTTTAATTACATTAGTTAATACCTAAAGGTCAGATGTTTACAAATTCTCACATAACAAAGCCACCCACTGAAATGCTGTGACACATTAAAAGATGTAAACAGCAGACACATATTTTACAAGGTGTTTTTTCATATAAATTCACAGGGACCCATCTGAGTGGTAATTGCAGTGTGAAGCACAAAAGCCTCAGTTGCACCTGCTCCTCTCCTTCAGCTCTTTACTTTTCCATTCATCTTTCAGTTCAGCCATTTTATGTCCTTATTTTCTTTTCAAAGATTCTGTACCGTTTCCACAGCCCTCCTCTGCTGTCCTCTATTCTCTTCTTTCTTGGCTTCCATGGCATGCCCCTTCTATTTTCTGTTGTTTGCTCTCTTCTGTGTTACCCCCTGTCTGATGCCTCCCACCTGATCTCCACCTTCCAGTCTTTTCCTCCTGATCCCTCCCAGAGAGTAAGAAGGAGCAAATGAGAAAAAAAACAGAAGAGCTGACATAAATTCCCAGGCCCAGAATGTCTGATTGAATCTGGACAGGTAGAGAGGATATGAGGATGGTGGTCAGATGAATTTCTGATAGCTGTGTTAACATGTGCATGTCAGGGTCAGACTCTGTGCCATTAAATGGAAGCTGTCACTGAGTTACAAATTGATTTCTTTACCATTAAAAAGATACATGTACAGTCTGCAGATAGCAACACACACAAAACGCCATATAACCTCACGCTTGGTGAGACAGTAAGTGTGTGTTTGTCTTGATTTTGTTTCTTGCTGTGGTGCAAGCATTGTGCGAACATGTGTGTGTGTTTGTTTCATTTGGGTGTGTGTGATGGAGAGAAGTCCAGCTTCAACGGGGAGGCCAAAGCTCGATTTGATGGATTAAAGCTCAATCCATTGTTAAAAAGCTCTCTCCGTTGGTGCCCTTGCTGTGTGTGTTTGTGTGTACAGGTTTGTGTGTTTTAGTGTTTCCAGTCAATTTTAATCAGAAAGTACTAAATTTGAAAACTAACTTCTCGTTCATCTTTGCCTTTCAGAGGTCCTTCCGTTCCTTTAGTAACGATGACCGCCACGTCATGGCGAAACACTCCACCATCTACCCCTCCTCTCAAGAGCTGGAAGCCGTTCAGAAGTTGGTGTCAACTGTCGAGTGCGCCCTCAAACACGTCTCTGATTGGCTGGATCAGAGCAGCAGCGACGTCCACAGCCAAGTCGACAGCCAACCAACAGACAGCACAGAGGAGGACGATCCTAGTGATGAGCCCAGCAGTGAAACTGAGGATTCCAGTGACAGCTACAGGTGGGGTAGTAGTGATGAATAACAGAGCCAAAACTAATGTTTTATTTTGTTTTATTATTAATTAATTTATTAATGGATTGATTATTTAGTCTATATAATAAAAAAAAATAAAACTTGACATGACATAGGAGGCGACGTCCTCCGGCTTGTTTTGTCTGCCAAAAATGTTAGAGGAATGGTTCGACATTTTGGGAAATACACTTATTTCGTTTTCTGGCAGAGAGTTAGATGAACAGCAGGAGCAGAGGAAATTAACTTAACCACTTGACAATCTCTGGGCACATTCTCCATGGTCGGCTATCTTGATGAATCTTTTTTATTAAGGGTTTACTACTTCTCTTTAAGGTCTTGAATTGCCTTGGCGGATCTACATTTTATCTTTTAATCATACAACTATTACAGCTATTTTGAAGAAGTGATGTTATGTTCAGCAAAGGATGTTGGAAACTTCTTTAGGATTGAGTTTGATTGACGATGATGTGACTGTTTTTTTCTTTTAAATCTATACATCACAAAGTAATTTTCCTTTAACAGTATTTTGTTGGATGTATTAACGATTGAATTTTCTCTGCTGTATATTGAAATTTGTGTGTCCTTGTATTCATAACCACATGAGACACAAATGTTACTTGTCCTTTATTTTTCCTTAAAAACAGAGAGCCAAGCAGTGGTAGCGTGCTGTGTGGAGTGATGCGGATCGGCCACGTGTCCAAAGGCCTCCTGATCAAAGGCGACATGGACCTGGAGCTGGTGCTGATGTGCAGAGACAAACCCACACAGACACTGCTGGACACTGTCTGTCACAATTTACCCACACAGATAGAGGTTAGAGACACAGACTAGCACAGATGCATGCATACAGGCACATAATGCTGCTTCTAAGTCTCTGTCTTTTGTTTTCTCTCACACACTCGCTCCCAAACATATTGCTAACACACACACAGCCTTGTATCAAACCTTCAGTCATAGTCTGCCAAATGCAATCCGAAAAAGTTCTATTTTTATTGCGCAGTCCTCTCCAATGTCAAGAATTAAGTTATTTGGATAAGCTTATGCATTTTACGAGGGTTTCTCACTGCTAGGTGCTTGTGTATAAGTTTATGTGTAAGTGTAAAGAGAGTGTTGGCATAAGTAGGCAAGAGACAGCAATGTTGTCAAGTGAGAAGTTGAGAGGTGTTTTAGTATGTATGAGTCATGTGTGATTAATGCTTTTCATCATGAGCTCAGTGTCATGTTTCCTCATTAACAAGTCATGGCAAAGAAAAGTTGAACACACTGATCCCTACAGGACATAGAGTGCAACCAAAATACAGGCACAAATAGGCAGGACATATTTTTCATCTTTTTTTACATGCAGTGATTCTTGAACTTGTTTGCTTGTAATGTTAAAATGATCTAGGAATTAAATAGTATTCCACTTTTTCTGGCCGTGTAAATCCCTTAAGCAATTTGTTCGATATATATTGTGGCAGCCAGGTGAACTTAATTCTAATAATTAATTCTTAATTCTCTAAAAATCTTTCTATGACTACTAACGTGTTAAAAACTCCCTAGTCTATATCCTTTGCGTTCCACTTCCAGGATTGCTCCGGTGCTGCAGGAAATTCCGCTTTCTTTGTGTTGGAATTTTAAATTTGGTGGATTTATGAGGACTATGGTTAACTGCTCCTCAGATCTCTGCATGGTAAATTGAGACAGCTAGCTAGACTATTTGTCCAATCTGAGTTTTCTCTCGCACAACTATTTTGCAGTGGCTCTGTGCGGAGTTTAGCACCACCCATGACGATTCTGATTAGTTTAAAGAAATACCATTAAACCAGAGCAAGTTTTCCACCCATCCCCGAATGCTATGTGGAGTAGCCAGACTCTCCTTCAGCGCGCTTTGGAGGAGGGTCTGGCAAAGAAAGACTAAAAACTCCCCCAACTGGCTGGCTAGTGCAGAAATTACTCAATGAATAAATTCTGCCCTGTGCCTCTTCTCTGCTCGTTCTCTTTTGCAGTTAAGTGGTGTGAGAGCGAGAATGACAGGAAGTATGTGTGTGTTTTCTGTGTGTGTGGGCAGGGAGGTAATCTCATGTGTGGGCCCAGTGACCAGAGATTCAGATTTTCTCATTAGAGCAGCAGTGTTAGAAACACACACACACACACACACACACACACTTGTTTTTGTCACTTTGGAGGACATTGTAATGACAATGTAATGACAACATTAATGTCCTGGAAGCTTATGCCTGGTGCACAGGAGAGGATTTTCAAATCTTAACTGATTTAAAAAATGTGGGAGACCACAGACATATTAACAACATATTACCGATTTTAATATTTTAATTGTAACAACACAAACACCAGTCAAGACGGAGGACCACACACTTTATACTAAACAATTTCAGAGTGGCAATTCTTGGGACCTGGGATCTCAAAGAAACTTGCGTGATCAAACGTGACTTCAGAAATAAAACATGGTGGCGGATTGTCATCATTAGCTGGTTGCAGTTTTGTGTAATTGGGCAGATAATCAGTTCAGACCAGCCTTGAATTGGGAATGCCCCCGCGATCGTTGGGAGGGGCGAATAGGATACGCAAAAATGAAAACGTAGATAGCAGAAGGGAAGGGGCATCACACGCCGGATGTCAGGCTTTATCCCAGAACTGTACATCCAGTACATCCACCCTACTCTAACCCTAGCCATTACTGCCACATATTGTAATTTCCCTTGCAGGATTAATAAAGTATGTTTTAAAAAAAACAAAAACTAGTTTTAATCCAAACATAAGTGAGGACCAGTCACCATACTGGGACTGGATGACAGATTTATTGCCCAACAACATGAATACACACACATCAGGTACAGCAGAAACAACTACATGCAAACTTTACATGCACAAATGTTTATTCAATACTTATAGTCGGTCATGACTTTATATGTGTTTGTGGGTCTGTGTGTACCTGTTTGAGTGAAAGCATAGTTTACATACAAAAATGCAATTTTCCAAATGGATGTGTGACACTGAGAAACAATAGAGGTGAGACACATAAACACACACACAAGATCATTACATTGTCTCTAAAATTCGTATAGAGGATAGGGCTTGTACCAGCTTTCATGATTTCTTTTTAATGCATCTCACAGCTGTCATTCAGTGCCCTTTATTCATTTGCGTGTTGTCATGCATAAAATCAGGATGGATGTTGTAGTGTTGGTACAAATGTGACATTTTTAGAACAAGTCTGTGTTTTTGTCCATTATGATGTGTGGACAAGCACGTTAAAGATTCTTCTCACATTTCAAAATGCTGCTTAAGTTCAGGATATCAGTCACATCTAGGGACCAAAATAGCCCCATTTGGAACTGTCAAGAGATCAGGTATCTTCAGGGCTAATCAGTTTCTCTTGAAACAAATTCTCATGCATGTTATTCATTTGATATTTCTCCTTTTCTACCTGGTGATGTTGTTGCTGCAGTAAGCTCAGATTGATTTTGCTTCTTTTTCATCTGCACTGAGTCATGCTGTGATGTTGGCCTCTGACCATCCAGTTATGTTTGTTTAACACATGACAGAAGCTGACAGAAGAGAAATATGAGGTCGCAAGCTCCTTGCCCGAGGCAGCCATCTTGGTACAAACTACAACAGAGCCCAAACTCACACTGACGATTACCCTAACCTCGCCGGCCATGAGGGAAGATGAGGAGGAAGAGGAAGAGGAGGAGATGGAGAATGGGGAGGAAGGACAGCATGAGGAGGAGCAGGAGGAGGAGGAAGTGGAGGAGGAAAAGCAGGAGCAGGAGAAGAAGAATGGGCAAGGTAGGAACGCACAAGTTATAGTTTTTCCCTCTTTCTCACTCCACACCCCAACACACAATTTCATTTTAATATTATATTTGTATGTTTTAGAACTGTTTTAATTTCCCTTAGCAAGAGGTATGACCTCACCTAACTGATGTTGACACAAGACAAGACAAGACAGCTACAGGATACATACCCCCCCCACCACCACCACCACACACACACGCACGCACACACACACACACACACACACACATACACACACACACACACACACACACACACACACACACACACACACACACACACACACACACACACACCTTTTTCATGGGTAGCAGGAACTGATTATAATTGGTTGTGGGAGGTGGGACAGGGAGGCAAGGCCAGCAAAATCAATAACCGAGCAGTTGGAAGCTGCCCATCCATCCTTCGGCTTCCGTCTAACCAGACACTCCGGTCTCAGAAAGAGATGAGAGATAGCATGCAGGTTAGCCGTACATCACTCCATGTGCCACGGCAAGACGGAGATGACCGCTCGTATTTTTCTCTCTCGCGCACCTGAAAGAAGAGGAGAAGCCATACACACACAGTAGTATTTTGTACGAATAAAGATACCTGTGACACTGGATGTCTAATTGCTCAGATGCCATCAGGCAAACGTGGCGCTCATGTCTGGTCAGAAATGTATTAGTAACGTATTAGAAAGTCTGTAAAAAAACCTCTGAAAGACAAACAAGCTCATGCACAACAACATGGTGCACACATTTAATAGAAGTAAAAGCTATCCACCGGAATGTTTTTAGTAAGCTTTATAATGCCTTCCGATCTGATCTCATGCAGTCCATACATTGATTTAAAATAGTGCTTGGTCATTTTATCTGCCACTTCACTCACTCACCATGTGAATTGGGGGTTACTGTGTTTGCTTTTATACATTTCACAAGACTATGTACAGTTGAATATTTGATTGAATATAAGTTATGCCTGCCTGCGTGCTCCTTGAGCTCCGATACAGCTCGCTGCTTTGTGTTGTCACAGAGGGATGGAGGAAGGGAGGGTGCTGTGACAGTAAATTAGAGGAGACATGGTAGCAAAGGGAATTTTTTAAATCAGACTGAGGGGGAGGACAGTGTCAGTAACACAGAAGGAGGTAATGAAAAAATAAGAGCGCTGAGTGAGGGAGCGGCCAGCGGAGCGTTTGAGAGGGCAGCGTGAGGACAAGCAAGTGAGAGGAGAAAGACTATAATGATTCACTAGCAGAAGAGCGGCCCCACATGCAGCTGTGATCACTCTGACAGACTTTGAGATACACCATTATACATCACACAGATACACAAATACACACACCACTCCATGCATTAGACAAGAGGAGCTATGCTGCAATAATGGCCAGATGAGTTCAGGGATAATGTGAGATAGTGCTACACATTGGACACATATGACATTTCAACTTAATACCTCTTTTCGTATGTGATTTTCTTTTCACGGGAGAGTGATGAGGAAACTATTTACCTACAGTAGTCATGTTTTCATAGAGACCCAAAGGACTCTTTAGTGTGTTTTATGTCACTTCCAGTAGGTCTCCTACACAATAAACCCTCTTCAGAAACCCCATGTAACTGCACTCATTCATACACAGCTGCGTTTGATTCAGCTCTCCTTGCACATCATAGATGTGCTGAATCTAAAGTAGCAGAATTGGTGAGAGCTCAGTAACTCAACCATTGTGGTGTGCTTGGCGGCTTGAATCAAACGCTAACATATAAAAAGCGTAATGCTTCTCTTATACCAACCACGTTGCTCTGACTAAACCCTGCCTCGATCCCTCCTGTGTTGTGTTTGTGAGACTGGGTCAAACTATCTTAGACTTTTTTTTTTCATTTTAGTTCTACTTTAGGAGCGCTTGATTCTGTGTTTGCCCAGACAGGGAGTTGAATTGCTTTCTCTGCACCATTTCTCTATGAGCCTGTGAAATCAAGTGCATTTAAGTAATCCAGAAGAAAAATGAACTCCTATTTTGACTCCTGCCTGGTGCAGGCTGGATCAAAATAAATAAAATCCTCAAATACATGAAGGAGAGATTGATTTACCTTGCTGGGCACAGCAATATAAATGGATGTGTCCCAACAATGCCCATATATTAAATCAAACACTCCTTAGGTATTTGTTAGGTGTATGTCTGTGGGGGGGGGGGGGCTCTCCATCCCACAAAGTTGTCTCTTCCCTTGTAACCCCGGTTGCTCTCCCTTTCACTGATTTGTCAGTGACTGGATGGATGCAAACGACTAAATCGCTGTTAAATAGTGTGTGTAATTTTCAACACACACAGTATATGTATACGAGGGGCAATGCATCCTGCATTACTATGTGCTAGAGATGTCAACATGTGATGCAGTTAACACGTTAGACTGATCACAGTGTTGAAAATGACACACCGTTTAAAAAGTGAGGACGTTTTTCTGAGCATTTATCACAGATCTGTGACCTTTAGAGAGTCAGTGTTTTCTACAAGGAGAGGAACAACTTTATGGCATGAAAAGCACCTTGTATGTACCAAAATATCCATGCATGTGTGTATGTATGTGTGCATTTACACACAATTTCAAGTGTGTCTGTACACATTCACACACACACAATTCAAACACACACACTCAGACATGACGTGTGTGTGTTTTACATTCTCTATATTGGGTTGTTATTGTTTTGTGGCAGTGTTGGGTGCTGCTGCGCAGAGAGTGGAGGCTGAGGAGGAAGAGGGGGAGGTGCTGGATAGACACAGATGTCTGTTGGCCCTGGCAGCGCTGCGACACGCCAAGTGGTTCCAGGTCGGCACCCACTCACTTCCTGTCTTCCTGCCTGATGCTTATTGTAGCCTGACGATTCACCCAGAGGCCATTCACTCACTGTCAGCTAAAGCTGTGGTGCTCATTAAGGCTCTGACACACCAACCTGAGGGCCGACCGTCGGCAGAAAAGGCAGTTGGATTGATCAGTCTGCTCCCCGAGGTCAAAAAAGTGCCTTGGAACACATAGGCGCCGATTTATGTTTTCCTCCGTGGGTGCTCACGGGCGCATGCCCTTTAAAAAAAAAAGTAGTCAAAAAATGTTTGCATTTCAGAACCTTAGGAAATGGACAGCGGCCGACACGAACACACAAGCCTATTAACTTCATAATAAAGCCATAAAGTAGGCTATCTTTCAACTCAGGACAACGCCACTTCTCACAAATACAGATAGGATTGGAGATGAAAAGTTTAACTAACACGTAACCGCGATCAGCTTTGTGGGAAATTAGGAATCAATGCCACCTGTTTTTATCTTCACTAAAGAGGCGTTTTCATCCGAGAGACGCTGTGATTAGTGAATAGGATATGGAGACTGACAGCGACATAACCAATCACACTATGACAGACGCTCCACTTAGCACCAACTGCAATGTTTAATTTTAAATGAATGTAGCCTACTGGCAGTCTGGCACACGTGGGTGCTTAGTATTTTCCGTGGGTGCTCGAGCTCAGGAGCCGAAGCGACGCCAACTTGAGCATACATTCTGTGCGTGCACGAGACGTAATACGTCTCCATAACAGCAGGCGGCGCTAATATGTATTGTCGCCCAAAAAATGACACAGAGCACACTGTCGTCAGTAATTGTTTTCATCAGAGTGTTGATAGTAGTCAAGAAGAATCGTTGTTGTCATTACTCGCTGAACGGACGAAAATACGATGACTAGTAATAACAAGATAATGGCGTTGTCAGCTCCGGTTTTCTCCTGCACTGATTCGCTAGTCAAGGACTAGCACTCCACCAATCAGATTGGTCATTGAGTCCAACTGCCCACTGGCCGATTCAACATGTCAAATTGGCCAAAATGGATGCCGACAGCTCCTCCGACTGACGACGGCACGGAACACGCGAACAGACTTGAGTCACCGACCTCGCCAGACTGTCCGACGGCCGATAATCAGTTTGGTGTGTCAGCGCCTTTATACCCACTCAGATTAATCTAAAGTAGATAGAAGTGTGAAAAAAGACTTTACTTTACTAACATACATTTTAATTTATGTTAGAATGATTACAAATTATCTTATAGTCAAAGGCAATATGGCTGATAAGTGTATGTTTTTATGCTTGCTTATCTCCAGTTCACTTTGCATGATGTTGTTTTACAAATCATGACCAAAAATTGCTAAATATTACACATCACTTTCAGATTCTCTCAATTTTTAAAAATGTTCACAAAAAGTGTATTTTCGTTATATACGATGTTGCACTGTATATGGACTGGAAAAAAAGGTAAATGTAAGAAGAATCGTAAGGCTACAAAAGCAATGGTTGATACTTTTTTTGTGAACCTGCCTGCTCTGTACAGTATGTCAATGCTTCCCTTTGATTCCCCTCCCATACCCTTTCCCCATCTCTCTCCCAACTCACTTTCCTTACTGACAACATTTTACAAGTTCAGAATGCAGGTATTTTCTGAAGACATAAACAAAACTCAAGAGATTTTTTTTCCAATTAAGAGCAATATTTTTAGTAAACATGTTTAGTAAACTAATTCAAAATGTTTAGTGTCATAAACTCAGGATATTCATTCTCTGTGGGGTTTTAGGCAGATGCAATTACTTCATTAAGTGGCTTTGTTGTGTAAAGCAGGCTGTTTATCTGCATGTATCTGTGTGTTTTCACACTGCACTCAATTTGTTCCCTTTGTTTAATCTTCCTTTTTGCATCCTTTTGCATTCTTTTACCTTTCCTTCTTCACTTCTCTCTCCATCCCTCGATTTCCCTCAGGCTCGAGTGAACGGGCTCAAGTCCTGCGTTATCGTTCTCAGGATACTTAGAGACATGTGCAATAGACACCCTGTCTGGGAACCTCTCAAGGGATGGGTGAGTCTTTTGCTGTAATTACCTGAAATTAAAAGAAATTGTTCAGCCCCTTTGAACTTTTATAATTTTTTTGTGCATTATTCCGTGCATTTCTTTTTAGCAGAACTTATGAGTTTTAATTATCCCTGCAAGTCGTTGCAGTATTTGTATTTTATATCAATGTTCTTACCATGCTTTTATGATCTTACCTGTAGCACTTTGAGATTTGCTTCAAATGTAAAGTGCATTACAAATAAAATCTATTATTATTATTATTATTATTATTGTGTGTGTGTGTGTGTGTGTGTGTGTGTGTGTGTGTGTTCCTACAGCCCTTAGAGCTTATCTGCGAGAAGGCAATTGCCACCTGTAACAGACCTCTTGGGGCGGGAGAAGCTCTGCGTCGGGTCATGGAGTGTCTGGCCTCAGGCATACTCCTACCAGGTATGGAGCCATGGTGGATGCATGAATATACGGCTGGAATTATTAGAGAAATTAACAGAGGAGTGTGTGTGTGTGTGTGTGTGTGTGTGTGTGTGTGTGTGTGTGTGTGTGTGTGTGTGTGTGTGTGTGTGTGTGTGTGTGTGTGTGTTTTCATGCAAATTGGCATCGCTGGTGAACGTAGTGAGGGGCTGTGCTTGGTTTGGGTAGATGAGATTATACTGTATATCGAGGCTCTGCTTGGCACATTTTTGAGCTGTTTCTCTAAGAGAGGTCGAGACATTATCAATGACCCAGCAGAGCACAGCTGTCTGGGGAAGGTCATCATTACCAGAGCATCTTAATTAGGAGCAGCTGAAAGGTTCTTTACAAAATGTTGTGTATCTTTGGCAAAAATCCAATTATTCAAAAGTATGTGAAAGCTGAGTTTCATTTAAAAAAAAATATTTGGATGCAAAAGCCAGTTATGTTCTTCTAGACTGAGGCTTATAATGGTCCTACTTTAGAATGCACTGAGAATTTTAAGATTTAAAAAGCACTAATAGCCGTGTCATGATTTTACAGGGAAAAAATGTGCCACCCTGGCAGAAGAATATTTACTCACCTACAGTATTCAAATGTACTACACATTTGGCTCAATTAGAGGTTGAGAAGGTTTACCTTTTTAATTAAGTGACTGGTTTGAATATCTCCCAGCCAATTTGACCAGTTAATTATCCTGTTGCTTTTATTTTATTAGACAGGATTTCCATTGTTGCTTACTTCATAACAGTGAAGCCTAATTAAATGTTCCTGCAGTGTCCGTACATAAAGTGACAAAAACTGACTTTGTGTGTCATGTTCTGTCGCTTCCCCCAGGTGGTCCAGGTTTACACGACCCATGTGAGAAAGAGCCAACAAACACACTAGCCAACATGACCGACCAGCAGGCTGAGGCCATTACCTACCGTGCACAGGTACACACCAACACACACACACACACACACACACACACACACACACACACAGTTGTAGCATGTCAGCTTAAAGACACAGTTGTTATCACCCAGCTGCACTTGCCCTGAGCTCTCAGTGTTTGGGAATCACACGCGCACACACACACACACACACACACACACACACACACACACACACACACTTGTGCGTACGTGCATGCACTACCTGTATGGTGCTGCATTTTAATGATTGGTGTGGGAAACTATTGCCATTGCAAGCCATAAATCCATCTCTGACACCTCGAGGACGTATTGGTATGCATGCACTGTGGGCGTGCGTGCTGTCATGTCCTTCTTCACACACACACTCGACTGAGCAGGGCAGCCTCTGAGCCGCATGGCTTAGTGAATCCTGCCGTCCATTTCCTTTGAAGGCATCCTGAACGAGGCTGGAATGTCAATGGGCATAATTGTATTGGAGCAGATACAAGAGCAGATAGAAGAGAGGGAGCTGTTCTGTCAATGAGCTACGCCGAGCCTCATGAATATCTAAAGCACTCTACCTCCCTAATGGATTTGTATTAACAGGGCCATTGTGACCGTTTCTGCTTATCTTTCGGATTGTTTGCGTAGATTGAGGATGTGTACAGTAGATAGAGAATGATAAATTAACACATAGACATTAACACATCAGTTGGTCTGCTGATGGTATTGATATTAAGAGGGAAAAAATTTAAAAGCTTGTCTACTCTGGTTATCTTTGTGGATAAACTTGATGATGTGTGTTGAAATCATGCATTTTATTAATTTGCACTGTCCCCTATTATAAATAAACTGAATTGAATAGAGATAACTTAAGGTGTTTTTTAGAAGTTTTTATAGACGTGTAGACATTCGTTAATGCAGATCTGGCTGAGATTTAGTGTTCATTTACATATGTACACCCTTTGCCCATGTCCTTTTATGTTTGGACATGGCCATCTAATATTTGTGAAGATACTATACTCGTAACAGCCTGAAGCCTTAATGTCTTGTCTCTCAGTTTTACGACCAGAATTTACCACCTACTGCTTTGTCCTACATTAGCACAGCAGCTTGACTTCACATTTAATGTTAACTCTACAACAGAATTTCAGGACAAAATGTACATTATTGATTCATCATTCTCTTCATGAAGGAAACTATGTCACAGTAAGACTGCTGTAAAAATAGAATATTTACATATTTAACATCAGATTTAAAAGGCCATTTCAATTTTTCTTGCAAACTGGAAGTCTGATGTTTCAAAACGAAGTCTGCATTTAGGACGCAGGGAAGGTCTAAGAAACAAACTATGAAGTTGCATTATGGGAATGATAATTTGACTCTGTTAATGTCCGTACTGTTAATAGTTTAAATGTATCTTATATGCTTTTCTTTCTTTCACCATGTGTTGCCTTCAACAGCATGCTCTCAGACTCATGGCATTTGGACAAATTTACAAGGTGTTGGAGATGGAGCCTCTTCCCTCAAATAAACCATCGCAGAAATACCCTTGGTCTGATAAAGAAGGTGTGTCTACCTGCCTGTCTACCTCAACCTGTGCGTCTTCTGTCCAATATACTGTATCCTCTACGTGTCTGTCTTTCTGTCCTTGTCTGTGCCTGATTATCTGTCTATGCAGGCCTTTAGTTTGTATGTATCCATTTTTCACTCTGTTAATCTGTGTGAAGGCTTGTCAGTCTGTCACTCTCACGTAAAACCTACAGCATTCCTGGGTTCAGGCAGAGGGCTTTCGGACATAGGTCGGACTTACCATCAAATCTTTTCACACATGACATGACCTTTCTGGATGCATTTGGTAGCTTTTCTACACAGCAGCACTGTCAATATTGCTGACATGTGAAGTACCATGAAAATTATTTTTTTTTGCCTGCTTTTTCCACTGTAATTTATTTTCACAGCAAAAAAAACACTGTGGAATGTTGTAAATGTGTGCGTGGTTTATGCAGGATTGTTTCTGCTTTTGTTGACTGTTCAGACAATAGAATTTGGCAAATTTTCAAAGCGCCTTTCATGGAAAATTGACTTGAACCCTTTTGTGCCTCGTGATGCTGACATGGAAAATTGCCAGCGCATTTACAGATTAAGGTGCATGTAGGAAAGGAGCTTATATGTCTTCCTCATTGTTTGACTGTTTGCTGGTCTGCCTGTCTGTTCTGTTTATCTTGTCTGTGAGTTTATCCATATTAATGCTTCTTCTCACATATTGCTTGTTTTCTGCACCATTGCCCTTTCTTTTCTGTCACACACAAGCGCCTTTGTATGTGTTCATATAAACATCTCTTGTAGTCACTGATTGATTAGTAACTCTCTATGTTTCGCTCTGCGTCTCCCCTCTTGCTTTCTTTCCAGGCTTAGGTCTAAAGAGGCCATACGAGGATGGAGCGATGGATGACAAGGACGTCATCAAGAAGATGAAGAGGAATCTGAGGAAAGGTACGAGAAGAAAGGAAAGAAAGAACAATGGCAGTGTAATTACCTGATTGCTCCTGTTAATTAGCCTCAATCTAATTTAAAGATGGGAAGAAAAGAAATGCTTGACTTAAGAGAGTAGGCATAAGAATACATACCAGCTTACAAATGTTTTATACAGCATTGGTCTTTGGTTTTATTCGAACCACTGAGAAGATAGCAGCAATGCTTAGAGATAGAAGCAATCATATTCGGTTGTCTACAGACAAGCCTTGCTTCTCTTCCCTGTCTCTATTTTTTCCCTGTGCGATTCTCTCTCTTCCACCTTCCTTCCATCACTTGGAGGCAGATCAATAGTATTGATTGCTAATGTTTTAGTAGGCCACCCAACCATCCCCAGCTCTTTTTTCATACAAGGAGAAGATTAACCATGACTAATGGAGACAGAGAGACATTTTTTAGATATTGGCAAACAGGGGGGAAGTGATTGAAAGAGAAAGAAAATAGAGAGGCACCTTTATTCAAACCACCAGCGAGTGTGCTGAAAACCTTTAGAAAATGTGATTTATTACTTACAGTATCTCTGAATTGGCCCAGTCTGTCCAATTCCGGCTGGATAATTGGAACACCCTCTACAAAACCTTATTAAATCAATCCTACTATGCTCTACTTGCTATGGTAACCATACCCCCTCCATGTTTTGCATTAGTCCTAGACAGTAAAGCCATAGACTCCAACCAGCCAATGAACGCCCTGATGCGGTTGAACCAGATCCGGCCGGGGCTGCAGTATCGCCTGCTGTCCCAGTCGGGCCCGGTTCACGCTCCAGTCTTCACCATGTCTGTGGATCTGGATGGAACTATTTATGAAGCATCTGGATCCTCCAAGAAGACCGCCAAGCTCCACGTCGCCGTCAAGGTAAGGAGGAAAAGGAGTGTGTATGTGTTATGTATGTGCAACTGACAGGAGAAGAACATCCTCTTTGATATATGTTTGTGCTTACTTGGACATACTGTACATACAGAACAGAGAAATTATATAAAAAGACCCACTAATAAAAAAAACAGATGATTCTTTTTTTGGCTACCTGAAGAACTTTCTAAGCTCCTGCTCCAGCCAAACCTGTGTGTATCTAAACCTGTGGGTATCTATAAATATATTTCTGTCTACGTATGCCTATTGGGGGGTGTGTGTGTGTGTGTGTGTGTGTGGGGATGGAGGTGGGTAAATCCATGTAATCCCAAAGTGGTTGTGAACAAAGAGGCTCTCCGGAGCACAGAGCTGGGATAATCCACTATCCACTCCGTTCCCATAAAAGGCTCTTTCTCCCCCTTTTCCATTCTCTTTCTCACTCACTTTCTCTCATGCACTCACCTTTTGATATCCCCTTCTCTCCCTCAGTATCTCTCTCTCTCTCTCTCTCTCTCTCTCTCTCTCTCTCTCTCTCTCTCTCTCTCTCTCTCTCTCTCTCTCTCTCTCTCTCTACTGTACTCTCACTGTATTGGCTGGTTCAGCAGCAGTAACACAATAACCTATTTAGGTGAAAAACATGTCATTCTTCTAATATCTTCTGCATGCGTATTGTTCTGAATCACTTTGCTGATCTGCGTGCTGTCAAGGACTTACAGTACAGTCGACCAATGTGACTGTACGGCCAGTGCATTATAATGGCTTTATTGTAACCATTGTGTGAGTTAGATTGAACTCTGTTATGTCAGTACATGCAGTATTCTGCAGTATTTTTAGTACTGCTTCCGGTGTATTTTCTTTGTCAAAATATAGTCATTTGTGTCATCAACACATAACCACAAAAAAGTCTGTTTAAAACAGAGTCATCACACAAAAAAGGGACATTAATTTATCAGTGGGAATTTGTTCTCATATTGCACAATCTAGCTCATCCCATTTAGTGTGTTATTTCAACAATTTAGCAAATACTATATGTATCTAAGATGTTCCAGTACCTGGTTGACTGAGCACATTTCCATTCAGCTAGCTACAGTGGATAGCCAGTAACACACCTCCGTGTTAGACAACATGACATAATGCGGAAAGTTTTTCATATTTATTCTTATTCGCTGTAAAGTGTAAACCTATTTTACTAAACCTATGACATTATTTAGATTGTGTATGTGTGTAAGTACAGTAGTAAGTGTCTTTTTGTTAATCATTTTGGATTTTCAAATCAACAAAAACAACAGAAAGAAATTGGAATCCACATTTTTAGCTTTAGTTTTTAGTTTGCTGTTTCTTTCCTACCCAACTTCTTTTTTATTTTATCATCATCTTGCCTCTCTAGGTTCTCCAGGCAATGGGCTACCCAACAGGTTTCGACTCAGACCTGGACCCTATGAGTTCAGACGAGAAGTCGGATGGTGAGGGGAAGAACGAGACGTCGTCACACACTAGCAATAAGCCAACACACTCCACGGACAGTTCCAACACACTTGAGGTGGGGATTGAGAAACATGCGCTGATACACGAATGCATACATTCAGTTCAAATGCTTTTTTTTTTTTAAATTCTATGTCTGAGATTTTGATTATAAGTGATTAAAATGTATCAGTCACTCTGGTTAAGACATAAAAGGTATCCAAACTTTGTTACATAATGCTCCGTCTTCCAGATTTACTGTCCACGGTGTGCTTACTAATAAAGCTTTTTCTTTTAAATTAAATTACTTAAATAATCTTTTCACTTCCCAGGTGCGAACTCAGGGTCCCATACTGACGGCGAGTGGGAAGAATCCCGTCATGGAGCTAAACGAAAAGAGACGAGGCCTCAAATACGAACTCATCTCTGAAAGCGGAGGCAGCCACGACAAACGCTTTGTTATGGAGGTGAGAGCTTCATGTACACACACAGACTGACTCTGACAAAACATTCTAAAACATCTACTCATGTAAACGACCATGACATGTAATCAAAAAAATATAGAAAAACTTAACATACACATGCATTTGTGACGCATACAGAATACGCATACTGAGCCACACACTCAGAAAACAGGCTGATCACCGGTAGCGTCAATCAGTCCACTTGGTTCCTGGAGCAAGCCTGTTCTCTGTTGGATGTCTTGTTTTGCGACATGCCTGGCTGCTTCATCGCTCTGCTGATTGATTAGCAAACCTGCTTGACAGCAGGGCAGTGCTAAATAAGCCATACTGTTCAGCCAGACTTGCTGGCTGATTTACTAATGACTGATAAATGAAAATTATTGTGTGATTGTTAGCTGTAGCATAAATGTGAAAACAATATTAGAAATAATTAGATTAGAAGATCTGTTGTGGAAAAAATATTTTTTACCAGATGTTCCTTTTGTCTAACTTTTATCATGAAAAATTATTTTATTGATATTTTACAGTCTGTGTTTGTGTGTGTGTGCATATCAGGTGGAGGTCGATGGGCAGAAGTTTCGTGGGGCAGGCCCCAACAAAAAAGTAGCAAAGGCCAGTGCTGCTCTGGAAGCTCTGGAAAAGCTCTTCTCTGGTCCCAACGCCGCTGCAAACAAGAAAAAGAAGATATTGCCCCAGGTAAAGAGAAACTCATACAGTAGATACTGGACATAGAGGGCACTACTTTAGTCTGAAGACAGAATAAAATATATAATCAAAGCAATCTGTTACTCTCTTCCTTGAGAGCCAAACTGGTCGGAGCAGCTTGAAAGATGATAAAGTTTAAACGTTTTCTGTAATCAGTAACCACCTCTGTAGAGCCGTACGACAATTTTTGCCATAAGCAGTCAATGGCACTGCGTTTAACAGATAATCAGTCTAATCAGATCAATACTTGACAATTATCAGATCCCAATTCTTCCACTTATTTTGTCTATGAGCCTGTATGCCAACAATGATGCCCATAATGCATCAGAACATTGTATTGGTGTATCTATGCATCTAAATACTGTGTGTATCTGTGCATCATGAATGTTTGAAACACACTAACATCTAATGTGTCTGTGTCCAGACTAAAGGAGCCCTGGCCGCGGCAGCAGCAGCCTCAGCAGTAGCAGCTCAGGTAGCCAGAGGAAGAGGAAGAGCAGCCCTCGCGAGAGGAGCCTTCGTCAGTGCAGCTGCACCTGGATATGTCACGCCAGGTAGTGAGAGTATAGTTGCATGTGGTTTTAATGTTTTTACTGAGGCAATAAGCATTTTTTGGTGAATTTTGTAACGTATTGTGTGTTTTTTTATATGGGTGGGTTGGAGGTCATTTTAGTCTTTTTTAAGGGCCATTTTATCAGCCTCTGAAATAATACAGTTATTTGTACAGCTGATATTTTCTTTATTTTAATGCATTGTAGCATTATACATACATCATGTCAAAGATTTTTTTGCCCACATTTGTTGGATCCTCAGCAGATTTTACTGAACATCATAGTATTCTTGGCCCTTCATTTAGATTTTTTAATCAGAATTGTATTAATTAATTAGTTTGTGCTGAACCTCCACCAATATATGACTGCTGTGTGTTTGAATGAGTGAGTGAATGTACAGTTTTTTGATCCTGTTAGAAAGGAGCGTGACTTCCACTCAGGTCTCTTACCCTGAACCCATAGCTGTCTGCTTGAGTGCAAGATGTCCAAATCACTCATCTAAACTGAAGATGTTGAAAAATACTGCTTGGAGTTAAACAAGTGCGCAATTGAACGAGACCCTGTAACCTCTTCCCCAACAGGCTTTGGAACACCGTATGGCTACAGCCCTGCTGCAGCAGCTGCTCCTGCATACGGTACGTGCTTCTTATCTGTTTTCCCTGTTAACTCATTTCACCCTCCTTCTACCATCTATAACCTTCTTCCACCTTTTTTTCCCTCTTAACCATACAGTTCCCTTCTAACCCAGCATACCATAATTGCTAACCATTAGTGGGTAAATTAATTCTTCAGTAAGTTTTTGTTACACCTCCAACCTTCTTCATAATTTCCTTTTGCCTTCATTTCTCCTCTTTTCTCAAAATAAATTTGTTCCCATTCTAATCCAAGTTTTAGGGTTTGGCGCAGAGTTTCAGTCATGGTTAAACAAATCTTATACCATTGCCTCTTTGTTGCGTGCTTCAAGCAAATCTGTCTGTACTTTTGGCTTATTGTCCACTCACCACTTGTTCCTTAATCTGCTTGTTGCCACTTACTTCCACATCTCTTATTGTTGGACCACTACGCTGTACTTTACGTCAGTAAATAGCTGCCGTCTGTCACTTTAATCTCAAAACTTCCAGAAACTGGTTGTAATCATGGTGACACACACACCTGCATGAATTAAAATAGAAAAGACTAGAAAACTGTACACTTAAACAGCCACCTCTTACTAACTATACAAGCTGACACACTGCCTTTGCTGCAGTCATCTTAATTTCTGTTGAGATTAGCATAACGCATAGTGTTAGTTCCTCACTTTAACCACTGTTATTTAAGACGGTGGCAGGGTAGCTTTTTATCACTGCAGCACTGCGCCTGTCATGTCCTCACTGCTGAAAGTGGCCACTGGGCTCTCTAACTAGGACTAGTATAGGCTAAAACCTATACTAGTCCTTGACCTTTAACAGCATAGGTTTTTGCACTAAATTCACTTACACATGCGTCCCTCTGTCACACGCAGTCATATTTACCTCGACAGACTCAGCCTTGTGTAGTGCGTGTACACATGTAGGCTTCTCTGTCCATCCTACAGCTTTGAGTTTGAATGGGTCTTATGTCCTAGGAGAAACTGATCTGGGGCCCCAGGCAGACTTTGAGTACCCCCTTGAGATCCCAACAGCCCTGAATATGAAGTGCGCCTTAGTGTTTCTGTTCATGGTGGAGCTGGAACTCTGCATTCGTTTGGGGTGTTCTGTTTCAGTCCCTGGCATTTGCACACTTTTCACATGTTGTGACGGCGGCGCTTACTGAAATACTCAGAATTCAGTGGTAGTGTTTGCTGTCATCTAACCAGCAAATTTCAGTGACTGTTATGTTTTTATTATTTAATAATTCTTACTTACAAGTTTGTTAATGGCAATGCCAAAATATGTGAGAAGGCATTCAGGAGACTGCTTCATGCCCAGCCAATGAAAAGACTTGGCAAATAAGTAGGCTATGAAATGCCTATCTGTATCTTCTCTGGGGGGTGGTGAAACATACATCATTGCACTAGAGCCCGACCGATAAAGGATTTTTAAGGCCGATATCGATACAAATATTTGGTGATTTAAAAATACGATATATCGGCCAATATATATTTAAAAACAAAATCCAGAAAAGTGTAACAAAACATAAACAAATTTCCCTAACATTAGTAATTTGTAGTTATTTATGAGTCCTCACTAAAATAATATGATAATGCAGTTTAAAAATAAACTTGAACAGATGAACATCAAAATATATTAAAGTTCTGATAAATAAAATGTATAAAAATACAAACTTAAGATATGAAACTTAAAGGGCTAAACACGAGTGTTAACAACAGGGACGTTGTAGAGCGCCCTCTGGTGGACAAACTATGCAACGCCAACACTCATAACATGGTTGAAGGGTGTTTTGTCCGTTTTTATTTTATTTTTTAAATATTCATTTATCGGCCATTATAAATGCCGATACCGATAGTTTGGAAAATGCCTAATATCGGCCCGCCGATATATCGGTCGGGCTCTACATTGCACACTGTGTGCATTTCTGCCCCGTGACTCATCAGGACACGTCATGTATCCTGGTGGGTGATCATTGTGAGTTCAGCTGACCCTGAGCTTTAACCTGAGCTGTAACCTCCTACAAGTATGTCGAAAGTTCAATTCATGTCATTTGAAAAAAAAAGATAGACATGAAAACTAGAATTATACTCAGAATTAGGTCCTGGAATGAAATGTTTCATCCTCGCAAATTGCGTCAGCACAGCATGTATGTTGAGACCTTGCTGTGCAGGTTTTTGTCTCTGTTAAGCTTGGATTCTTGCTCAGTGGTTCCCAACATGTGACCAGAGACCCTGTTGCAAATTTGAGGCAAAACACAAATATATACAAAGTATTAGATACACCTGCTGTTAAGGTAAGATAAGGTGGAAATCTAGGTTTTCTTTATACACCCAGTTGACAAAGTTGTTATAATGAACATCTGCAGATGATGGAAATAATAAGAATGAGAGATAGATTGTTTTTTACACTGATAGTATTAAATCAATTTTCCTGAATAAGAGTAAAAACCAAATAGGTAAAAACAATCTTTGGGTTGGCCCAATTGGGGAGCAAAAAGGCACTTTAAAACATTGGGACTACAACTTTATCTTTTGGAAACAAAGCTTTCATCATCCTGTTTCCTGCTTTCTTACTGTGCTCTGGCACCCGTTGCTGCTTTGGGCTTCCTTGTTGGCAAACGCATTTTACAATACTGCTGGACTCACTAGAACATTCTGTGGAACACAGAACATTATATCAAACTGTAATGCCCAGAACATTAGAACATAGCCATTATTCTAAAGCTCTTCTTGAATGATCATTTCCTAAACATTTCAATAGGACAGTGCCAACAACAACTTCTCCTGCTCAACTGTCTCCTTTAAAGGATTATTCTGCTTTATTATAGCTTGGGTTCTAAATTAATAGCTTTGTCCATCATTCCTATTGGTAATAACAACATGGTACTCACTGGGTTAACTGTTGAGATCTGGCATTGTGACATAATTGAAAAGAACCAAACCCCAGATGTGCCAAACTTATTTGAAATAAAAAATTGTTTCAACGTTGACCTGCGCTCCTCAGCAATTCATTTTATGAGTGCAATGTTTTCATAACCTATGGAAAAGATTGCTGATATTACAGAAATAAGACCCAAGTTGTAGTAAACTGAAATGAATCTTTAGTTTTAGTTTTCTTCTCTTTACCTCTGAATCTCTCTCCTTCTCGGTTCCTCTAACCACCGATGAAGGATGTCACCTCGTGTCTCACACATTTACACTCCCCCTTTGGGAGCCCTGTTTGTGTACGTTGTGCGAAGGCTGTTTGTTGGACCTAGATGTAGCGTAGTGTAGTGAGAATAGAAACACTTGGTTGATTTGTTGCCCTGGACTCATGCAGAGCTGTGCTCTTCTCATGTCTCCCCTCTAGGTTTGCCCAAGAGAATGCTTCTGTTGCCTGTCATGAAAGTGCCCGCCTACCCCATCCCCCACTACCACTTCTTTTAGCACAGGAGAAACCAAACGCGTTTTCATACATACCAAACGCTTTTTTCAAACCGTGACAAATTCACTTTTTTTAGAAGGGAAACTTTTTTCTTATAATATAAATGATGGGGAGAGGATTAAGGACTTGAGATGAAGATTTGTAAAAGCGATTTTTTTTTTTGCTTTTTGATTTTCTTACTGTTTCCAGAAACTTTTATGAATATGAAAAAATACTGCAGGTTTAAGTTCTTAAGAGATAAACAAAAACTTGAAGGATTTGTACTGTGAATTGTGACCTCATTCTTTGAGTCTAAATTATATATATATATCAGCCTTTTGTTATTGTGTTTATGCTTTGCCAGGAAAGGGATAGCCTTTGCCATATGAATCACACAACACACACATTCTCTGTAAAAAGAAAATAATGATGAGCTGTGTGAACGATGTATAGAAATAAATAAATAATAATGTTAAAAATGAATAAAGTTTATCTCCTATAAAAGCTGAACACTGCCTGGTGTATATCTGATTTAAAGGCTTTCAGCTGGTAAGGGACTTGCTGCAGTAACAAGTTTTTGTTTTGGGTTTGATTTTGACTTTTTAGAGCAGATATGTTACTTAACATGTGAAAGGATTTCCCCACTCCTTTAACCTGCACACAATACTGTGAACTTAACTTACATCAAGTTTTAATATTCCACCCTCATACCGGTACACAGATTCAATTTAAATCTTTCCACATACCTCAGGGCATCTAGTTACATCCTTTTGATCCTCAAGAAGACAACAGATGAATTTAGAAAGCTCTTGTCAGATCTGCATCTTGCATTCAGCTGCACGATCCCATTACCTCACATGGATTTATTTTGGCAGGTTTCCCACAGCTATCAGAGATATCACCTAGAGTTTTTATGCAGAGCCTTCATAGGTTGTCACATAAGCCGGCTGCAGCCTTTTTGCAGAGCTCAGTACATTGTTGTAGCTGAATTTGAGTGAAGTCAAATAATAAAGACAAAATATGTTACTTCTACTTAGACTACATTTATATCCTTATATTTTTCTTATTGTCTTGTTATCAGACAATATAGGGCTGTTAATACTGCATGTTTACAACAAACAATCTGTGGTGCACATTTTAATCAAAAGCAGCAATAAGGGACCCACGTGAATTGAAACCACACTGTCAGTGTGTTTTATGTTGTTTCATTATTTCAGTATCATTTCTGTATTTGTTGTTTTTGCACGTTTTTCCTCAACCGTCAAATAGGGATCAGCACCAACTAAGCCGCTGAAACTTTGGCTCAAAACTATCCCTCTTGACTCAGTCAGTGTTTCAAATAAAGATTTAAATATTTGACGTAAAAATGACGTACAGTACAGTAATAACACAGGTGAAAAAAAGTAATAACTAAGAGGAACTTGGCTAAAAATGCTACAAAAAAGAAAATACTCCAGTATGCTAGTCAATGGTCAGCACCAGTCAAGACAGAGTTATGCTGGCCCTTCACCACGTCTCGGTCACCCAACCAGCGAGAGATAACCCCCTGACGACGTCTCCATGGTTACAGCTACTGTATGAGGCACAGCCATTGGATGAGAGGACCCAGTATCTTGTCCAATGGTTGGTTGAGCTCCATTGAGTTTTTGTAAAACCTTTCAAATGATATTTGTCTGACATCACCAAAGAATTACTTCAATCTCAAATGATTGAAGATTAATTTCTGTTGCATTCTGTTAATTTTTGTTCTGTCCAAGGTTGAATTAATTTTAAGTGCACAAATCGTTGAAGCCCGAAATACAGCATATATGTGCATTACCTTCAAAACTATCTTACCTGTGTCTGATCTCATTTTTAGTCTTTACGTCTTTAATTTAACATTTGTTATTAGGCTTTTCATTCAGCTCATACTGGATGTTCATGACTGGAATAGCTGTAAAATATTAAAGGAATAGTTTTGGGAAATTTGTGTTAAGTTCTTTGCTTTCTTGCTGAGAGTTAGATAACAAGATTGATACTACTTGCATGTCTGTACGCTTAATATAAAGCTAATGCCAGTAGCTGGTTAGCGTAGCTTAGCATACTGTAAAGAGAACAGCTAGAGAGGCTCTGTCCACGTTATATCTTGTGGACAAGGCAGAGAGGTGCTGATAGGCAGATGTCTTTACCTTTGGACAGAGCCTGGCTGTTCCCCGCTGCTTTTGGTCTTTATTCTAAGTTAAGATCACTCTCATGGCTCCAGCTTCATATGAGACTGGTATCAAGATTGTCAAGTCAATTTTTATTTATCCATCCATTTTCTGCTGCTTATCTGGGACCGGGTCATGGTGACAGCAGGCCTCCTCAGCAATGTTTTCCAGATCCTCCTTGGGGATCTCGAAGTGTTCCTTAGACAGATGAGATATATAATCTAGTGTATTCTGCGTCTACCCCAGGTCTTTTACTAGTCTGACGTGTCTGGAAAACCTCTAAAGAAAGGCACCTAGGAGGCATCCTGAGCAGATGCCCGAAACACTTCAACTTTTGACACACAGGAGCAGCGGCTCTACTCTGAGCCTATCTCTAGCCTAGCCTCCCTAGGGAGGAAACTCATTTTGGCGTCTTGTATCCGCAACCTCACTTCCCAAAGCTCATGACCATAGGTGAAAGTTGGAACGTAGGTCATCTGGTGAATTGAAATCTTTGCCTTCCGTCTCAGTTCCCTGTCCACCACAACTGTACGGTACAACTGGGAGAAAAATGGCACAAACCTCAGTAGGAACAACAGAGAATGGATATCTCCAGGGAAGACAGACATACAATATATTCCACATGTACAGAATAGACCAAAATAGCAAATATTACAATTGATGATAATATTATCTTTTAACTCTAGGTAAGAAAGCAGTGAATGTATTTCACAAAATGTTGAACTATTCCTTTAATTTAATCTACTGGACATGTAATGTTATTAATGCCACCCAGGTAATAATCTTTTTTACTGGAACATTTCCAGGTTCGGCTCAAGTACACTTGAAGTAACCTTGTCCTAAAAAAAACATTGAATTTCTTTGTCATTATAGAATTGCCTCTCTATCCTCCATAAGCATTCATTCTTTCAACCCATATTGTCAAATAAGTGAAGTAAGTTTTATAGAGATATAGCAGTCTCTGTAATAGTAGTAACTCCTGCTCTCTTTGTCTCTGTTTTTCATCTCACTGCAGGTGGTCTTTTCATTGACAATCCCTTCTACCAGCCGCGGACCATCGCTCCTTTTATCATTCATCTGGGTCCCCAGGATCTCTTCTCTGACTTCTAGAGACAGCAGGTTGTTGGATACTCTCTTCACACTTACCTGTCTGTATACGCAGGACACCTGTTTTTTCTGTCCGTTTTAGCGGGCTGCCTTTCTATCCAGGTGCGGACTCACAGATCCAAAACTGTTTTTGTTTGATCAGTCCGCTGGGGAAAACTTTCTCCCCAACAGCAGTGGCAGAAACTATCTCACCTACTAACCGAGAGGCTCATAGCTCCTCTCTCTGTTTTCTCTACCCTCTGCCCAGATTATCACTTCAGAGGAGAGAAACTTTACACAAAGCAATACTTGGATTTTACGAGAAATGTTCAGCTGCTACTGTGTGAGGCTGGGCTGGCTGAACTTCTTTCTTATAGCAATACACCAGAACTCCTCTCTTTGAGCTTACTTACTTGAGAAGATGTGAATGTCAGATGGAGTTTTACCCAATACAGCATTGCAATAGCTCATTCTGATTGTATATTCATTGTATGTGTGTGTGTACGTGTGGCTATAACATGACTATATACACATATATGTATGGTGTATGTTTCTATAACGATGTGTTGACAATAATATCACTATATGATGTATTTATGTAAATATTCGATAAGATATAATTATTGTTGGTATAAATTATTTTAGAATTATAAAGTGAAATGTAACTATAATATCACAGTATAGCTTTCTTCCAATTTTATATACACTGAGCAATTGAAGCTAGTTCTAGGAGATGCAATATTATATTTGGTATTTCTATTAACCTGTGCTGTTAGAATAATAATGCTTCCTTCTTTCCTTCCTTCAAACTTTTCCTCTATCTTTGATGTCTTTCTGAGCCTTTCTGAGCACGCTCTCTGCTGCCCGAGGTTTGTTTACTTGGCCCGGACCAGAGGTGCTCGCTACTGAACACACTCATAATCTAATCACACCTGGGCACACACACGCACACACACTTTTCCTGTCAGAAAGCACATTTTCTATAGTCTCACTGCTGGCAGGGAATACTGTTGTTAGAAATACAGTACTGTATGTGTATAGTATGTGTATACTCTGATGTACGTGCTCCTCCATCTACCATTCACATGTTAGCGGACTCACCCATCAACACTCAGAACAATCGTCAGCTCTGTCCCGCTCACCTTAGGGACCAAAAGCACAGCTCACTCACACAAATTACTATTCCTTCTTTCTGCAAACACACACATTAACACACACACCCTTCCCTCCACCCTCCTATGGCAATCCTCTACTGTACGGATGTGATGTGGCTGGTAGCTGATACAGCTTTGTCAAAGGGTGTTTTACACAGTGGGAAAGATGGAGCACAACTACTGGCAAATTAATTAAAGGTATAGCCCAGCAAAAATCCTCAAAAGGGGAACTTTGAATTGGATTTTTATGTTCCTGTCTGGGCACATTTCAGTGGTTGGTGATGTCACCTGTAGGTTTCTGGAGGGATGGGTTTTTGCCTTTGCCAGTCACTGAAGCTAGAAAAATTTAGCAAAAGAAATGTGGCTGGAGCTGAGGTGGACTGAGGAAGTTTCAGCTAGGGATGCACCAATCCAACATGCCCAATCAGTATCGACCACAGCAACGTGTGGCCTCATGTTACAGTACATTACAACAATTCCAATGAGTTCCACACAGTGAGGTTTACAGATTTTACATTTAGAATAAAGACTTCTGCATTTTAAGGCACTTCTGCACCAGCTATACACAAGATTGTTGAACTGTTGCTGAGATATTTGGGAAATAGAGTTTTGTTGGTTATCACTTTTAGTCTCAAAATACATGTATATTGCTTACTAGTAGTTGACTGTGTTGTCCTAGTGTTGTGGGTTTAATGCTGCTATAGCACATATTGCACATATTATTTACGCAGGTAGAAATTAGACTGAGAGATGAGATATTAAAGTGATTTATGCATAACAGTATATTTGTTCTAATTTGGGGGTATTGTTGGAACCAAACATGTCATGCTACACACTGAGATAGCAGTCACAACACACACATAGCACTCACTCAGGGCTGTGTGGGATGTCTGCAAATTTCTGTGGTGCTTACATGCTTCTGAAAGCTCTTCATCGTTATTTTTCTATTTCTAGCCTTTAATAGAGACAAGGTGTCAGTCAGCTGTCTGGGCACCAGTTTGATCTCCTGTTTTTGTGTCAGCTTTTATTCAACAAAAACGTCTGAGAATAAGAAAATAGACTCACGAAGGCTCCAAAGCCCATGTTTCAAGACAATAATTCAAATTTATGTTAGATGTTGTGACACCACTGAGCTGACAGTGAAGATGGACTACAACTTGTGCCATCAAGCTGTGCTTGAGAGATTGGAGGTAAACTGAAGGATGTCCATGCTTCCTCCAGTTGTGCTTTGTGTGTTGGAGCGATGAGGTCAAGCACACAAGCTCTCGGTCATTCATGTTTGAGCAGCTGGTTCCTCAACTTAAACAATTGGACTTATCCACACAGTTATGTGTATTTACAGCAGGAGTTCACTTCCATGCTTTGCTATTCCAAGCATTTTCCATCAAATCACAAAGCATCTTTGGTCGTCTCATCTCACTTGAGAGAGGCACTGCTTTGCCCTGACTTTTCATTCTGGTGTGGAATTCACGTGGAGGTGAATAACTTGGAGCTTTACTGTGTGGAAACAGACCTTCTCTGTTGGCTAAAAAATCTCCTAATTTCCCCTCTGCACTCTCTCCGTCTCTCTCTCTCTGCCCCCGTCCTCTCAGTCCAGATGGCCCACATTAATAAGGCAGACAGTCATACCTCAGTGCGCAACCTTTTCATTTCCCCTCAGACTGAACTGACACGCAGGAGGAGTCACCCTGACTACTGACCCTGTCCTTCTGGTCTGTTGGCTGAACGACCACGTTAAGAGAAAGGGTGGCCGGGTGAGAGCTCAGGGAAACACAGTCGGTCTAAAACTGGCACAGGCAGTCTGGTGCGACCATAGAGGTTTGGGAGTTGTTGTCTTTTAGTTAAGCACAGGTAAGGTTCCACATGTTTGTTTCTTGTTAGGCTGTACAGTGAAATGTGAGGGAAATAATTGTTTTGCTAGTACCTAAGCCCCTCCTAAAAAAGTAAAAAAGAAAAAATTATCCCATTATCGTGTTCTTTAAAAGTATATATTTGGTGATGATTTAGAGAAAGCATAGGAAACAGAGGAAAATGAAACTAATGCTGCTCCTTACACAATCCGTATAAACAAAGCTTATTTCAATATATAGTCAGATAGTTTCCAGCTGTGTTTGGCTTACTCTTGCACCACCAGGAAGATGGAAATAGCAGTCGACGGCCGTACTCTACTATGAAATGTCTCAGAATAGAAAACATTATTGTGACATATTTTTCCCTAAAGAAATACACTCCAGGTAGCCCTAGGGCTTGGACAATTATTTCCACATGGATAATTTTTCTAGAAAGTAATGGTTGTTTGTGCTGCACCCAGGTCCCAGTGAGTTTTCTGATGGATGTTCTTCCTGCTCCAGTGTTCTTTAGAAATGTCTCTAAGAAATCACTATGAAACAGGAAAACGTGGCAGCTATTGTAAACACACACATCCCCTACCTGCATCTACACTTTTACAAACACCGCCTCTCCGTAGACGTTCAACAACTATACCTGTAAATCTAAGAAGCACAAAACACATATGAGCAATACTCCCACACGTTCTCAGGGCCACCTGACACATACACAAACACACACACACACACACACACACACACACACACACACACACACACACACACACACACACATAATCATATATTTAATTATTTCAGCATTCATCAACAATAAAAGCTGAGCACATTGAGACAGCTTGATAGTCTTTGCTCTGTGGATTGTATAATACACATACGATTGTACTGTATGTAGTGAGAGTCACACAAGTGGTTAGGGCTTGTTTGTACTTTAGGAATTGAGCCATGTAGAGCTGAGAAAACACACCTCCCCCATTTGTTATCTTGGTGCTTTATAACGGACTGTCCACAGCATTGTATATAATGAATTTCACTTTTGCTTTTTGGAGAAACAGCAGTAATCTGTGAACAGATCAAGCTTTGCTGACGGGAGAAAGGAAAGAAAACTCCTGCATTGCTACCAAATGCAGGAGCTTTGCACGTTTAGATGCTGCAATATGTTCAGTACTTTAAGGGTTCTGAGTGCTTTCGTTGCCAGGTAACGTCAGCTTTTTGGACTTTATGTTTGGAGACTGTCGAGCCCGGTTTCTCTAAGGCAACTCTTCATCCCCCTGCCTGGTCATAGGTGAAACAGGCTCTGGTTTGTTCTGCGGAATGGGATTTATCCAGACACCAAAGACTCTGTTGCACAAATCTGATCATCCCTGCAGTCTCAGAAGTGAGAAACTATACAGTATGTGATCGGATATTCAACGTCTACACCGTTATGAAATATCAGTTAAAAAGAAAAGAAAATCTCCTGTGTAAATTAACATAATCTGTGTCTTGCTCATTCTTGCATTAGCACAGAGAGTTGGGTCTTAAGTCTGGGAGTCGTGCTAAATTTGTCTGGAAGCAGAGAAAGAAGAGCTGCAGAAAGAGCTGGAAAGTCCATACGCGAGCCGGTCTGAACTCTGCAGAGCAGCAGAAATAGATCCAGGATCACGTTTCGACTGCAGAGGCAAAGCGAACCAGACTAACAGCTGAACACGTCATTTTCTCTAGGTGTGTGTGCATATGTGTGGCGGTGGTGGGGGAGGGTTGCATGTTTGTCTGGCAAGCACATAAACCGGAAGGTAAGGGGAAACTATTTCACGCACACAAGCGCACACACACACACACACACACACACACACACGCACACAATATTGCAGTCACATTAAGCATGTTGTTGCATTCTTCCTGGTCATTGTCCACTAATTGTTTAAGTCCAATATCCTCCTGATAAACGATCAAAGCATTTTGGTTGGGAATGTACACTGTTGTTATAGTGATTGTAGAGTAGAATGTATTTACTCATAGAAAGAGTAAACTTGCTTTTTTGTAGAGAAGCATATATACAGAATATATATGGATACATACATATATACATATATCTTTTGAACTACTTCTGTGTGAGAGTTGTTTTGGGTGCATCCACCCTGTAAGGATTCATATTTCTTTCCCCTTTTTACATTTTTATTTATAATGTTCTGACAAAAGTAGCGTTTTACAAGTGATGGGTTATCTTTATATCTTATTAATCTGTAAATATGATTTTTATTTTATTTTATTTTTGACAAAAAGGGGATTAAAAGAAACAGTTTTACGATGCTGCATATGAAACTATGAAGTGATATCTGTCAACAGAATCTGTATGATCAATTAAATTATCGAAGTAAACTTTGTGAAATAATGACAGGGTGGCAGTCTTACTGGTCGTGCTGAACTGAGGCTAATGACAGTAAATGAAGGGGGCTCATTTGACCTCACTGTATTGATCGTTTTGATTAGTAGCAACATTCACAGCAGTGCTGATCTGTGGTTGTCACTGTTTTTGACATAATCTATGCTTGACGAACTGAAAATAAATCTGAGAAAGTGCTGAATATGTGAGTGTCTTTTTTGGGGGCGATTAAGCTGATTTTGTACAACACATAAACTCTATACACAATATTTTGGTTTGCTTTTATACGACACATTGGCAAATATTATTAAAGTTCCTCCTTAACATTGTTAGTGCTACATTCTGTCAGCTAATAGTGATGATACTTGTGTCGTTATGTCAAACTAATAATTCCAGAGTCAAGGCTATGAGAGATAATTGGCAAGTTTGTCTTTGAAGAGCTTCCGCGCATATTAGCTGTCAGTCATATTTAGAGCAGCACTGCTGATGGCTGAGTCAACACTACACACAGGCACAGCTGCCAATCAAAGCTGTGTGTGTGTGTGTGTGTGTGTGTGTGTGTGTGTGTGTGTGTGTGTGCGTGCGTGTGTTTGTGTGTGTGCGTGCGAGATATAAAAAATAACTGGAAGAAAAAAGAAAGCGCTTTACCTGCAGAAAAAGACATTGATATCAGCTGTACTTTTTGTGGAGAACTAAATAAAACACTAGTACATTTATTTTGGTCTTGCCAATATACCAAGAAACTTTGGAGCAGATTGTCACATTTTATTGCTGTTCATATTTACCCTCAATCCATGTATTGTTTGGATTCACTCAATATGATAGAAAGTTTTATTCAGAGTATTATGTGATACATTTTATAATTATTTTAACCAAATTTTACTTACATAAGTCAAAGTTTTTGAAAAAGAAGCCAAGCTTTTTGGAGCTGGTTGCCAATATTAAACAATACATTTTTTCCATATCTAACTGTACAAACAAAAAAGCTGTTAGATCATGTGACCTCTATAAGCTTTACTGTATGTATATGAAGTTTTTTGCTTGGTTTTGATTTTTTTCAGTTAGTAACCCCCTGGCTCGTTTATGAACGTAGATGCTTAAGATGTACAGAAGATGTTGTTTCCTGCTGTATATCCACATCTTTCAATAAAGCTTGAATACATTTTTTTTTAAAAAGGGCTTTTGTCTAAGAGAGAGAAAACGAGACAGAGTGGATGAGAATTAAACTCTCCTGCCAATGACAGGTATCCTGACAAATTAAACCCTGCTCAACAGATATGAGTGGATTGTCAATTGTGGCAGTTCACTTTTTTACTACATCAATAAACTTTTTATAGTATATTTATAGTATATTTTTTCCTTGAAAGGGACAAAAATGAGGGCAATGTGGATAGCAGTGTGAAGAATCTGAAGTATATGCCAACTCCCATCAACATGATCCAACAAAACAAATCTCAGAGAGCAAAATGCTTTTTCATAACTATAAAGAGCTTGCAGTAAAATATTAGATCCCAGTTTGATGATCAAACGTGGCTGTGCCTCACTGTTACGTCACATTCCCTCAGTTATACACACTAATCTGAAAACATTATACAAGAGGCATGTATGCATGGTCCAGGTTCATACTGTAGGCTACACTTTGTAGGGCAATAAATTACCTTGGACTGCTGACAACTGTTCCTAGGATAACCCGTTTCGTATTTCAGTTGGTAAGAGGAAACTGTGATATATGCTCATAAATCAGATTGATTTGACAGCATTCCCTCCTGACACACGACATCAGTGCCTGTTTATAGATAACAACATTGCTGGTAAAGATGTAACAATAATATTTA
Source organism: Sander lucioperca (assembly GCF_008315115.2). Classification (NCBI taxonomy): domain Eukaryota; kingdom Metazoa; phylum Chordata; class Actinopteri; order Perciformes; family Percidae; genus Sander; species Sander lucioperca. The sequence continues at coordinate 10,913,038 of NC_050173.1, read as the reverse complement.
TAAACAAAGTAAACCAATATCAATACAAGTCAACAGCTGTTTGATCACACAAACGCACACTTTCTTTTCGACGGTACAGTACACAGTAACGTTACTTTGTCATACAATCCGAATAGGTACGCAAGCACCGCACCTGTATGCTACACCGGTAATCAGCTAGCTGTTAGCTTAGATACACGGACAGCAGAGACCATCCTATACTAAAGTGTGATTAACTGTGTGACATTTTTGGTATTTTTCGACGTGAAACTGCAATGCTGCTATCTGCTGTGTTTTCGATGGAGTAACGTTAACAAAGTTAAACTGCAAATATATCAGAGCCACCTTTCAAGCAACAGAGGTGAGTGTTTGATATTCAAAAAACGTTGGTTTCGGGTGGGTAACGTTAGTCCTTTCTCTTGTGAAATTCAAGTGGAGAATGATGCTGGGCCTGACCCCCTGAAGTTATTAGCATCTTTTCGTGGTAAGTGCTGTTTATTATTAAAAGAACCACTTTATGAATCCCTTAATGGAGAAATTAAATGTTTACACTCTGTTGTTATTATATTACACACATAGGCCCGAAATACACAGGACCCATAGACATGCATTAATCGAGAGGTGTCAGAGCTAAGGAGCTGCCACATAGGTGGGGGTTCAGTGCATTGCTCAAGGGCACCTCGGCAGGGCCCAGGTCCAGGAGGTGAACTGGCACCACTCCACTTTGGTCTGACTTGAAGGGCCACCCTCCAGTCACCAAGCCAAATCCCCATCCCCACAGACTGAGTTACTGCCACCTGCTCTAGTTAGTTAAATAGTTTAATTTGCACCAGATGTCAACATTTCATGACTAGACTATAGTGTACCTACATAATAATAAATAAATAAACAAACAAAAGTAACAGCAGTAACATTTGTACCATGCTCAAGCTATTTTTGTTGTTAGAGTATTCCAGAGGTTTGTCATAGAGAATGATATTTGTCAAATGTTAATAGGGAACAATAGGCCTTTTCCCACAGAAAAGCACAGCCAAGTTTAAATAATAAAACTAATGATTAACTTCAATTTCAGGGTCCTGTTATCGTGCATGCATACTTGTTATCTTGTTGCGTGAGCATCGGAAACTGCATCATCTGCATACATTTGTGTATTTACATCAGGGAAGGAGAAAGGCATGTATGTACTGTATATAAACACTTAACAAGAGAGAACCCGATATACAAAGGGAGACAAAAAGGAAGTGCACCCTTTTAATTTGATCTGAGACATTTAAGGTGGAAAACCTAGACGGGTAGACGGGTGCTTTGTTAAAGTGAATGTCGAAGGCCACCGATCAACAAAAACAGCCAGCTATTTCAATAAAGATATCAAGTCAAGTAGAACTTTATTTGTTCTCTTCACAGAGGGGCAATTGGTTGTGCAGCAGTGACAACAGAAATAACACAAGATCAACTAAATACAACATATAATAAAAAGTAAAAACAAAAAGTACAAAAGCAGTATTTACCAAGCGTGGTTGGGTGGTTATGCTGATATTACATTTCTCTATTTGAGTTCAGCAGTGAGACGGCTGAGGGTATGAAGGAGTGTTGTATCTGTTGGATTTGATTAGTGGGTAGGCTATTTGAAGCAGGAACCAGAAGGCAAGGTCTGAAATCCACATTTACAATGAACATTAGTGAGCAAAACAAACAGGGTCTTTAAAAAAGTAATCGTTACATGCAACAACTCACCAAAACTTTAAAATACTGCCATTTGTTGAAAACAATTTTTTTTTAACTGCAGTATTTTGCTCATGATGGAGATAAAGAGAGGCTATCCAAACCTCTTGCCTCCACAGCATAAAAGCAGTTTGCTGTCTTAGCAATATGATTGATTAAAGGTACATGTTGTGGATTTATTTTTACTACTGTTTTTACAGGTGGCTCCCCTGTTGTTTTGGTAAGAAACAACTCCACTGGGCAGGGCACCTTTAAGAACCCAAATTGGGAGTACTGGGAGAGGACAGTCCTCTTACAGGACCCCCTCTCTCAGTAGCAAGATTCATAACCCTTCTAGCACGTAGATTATTTCTGTTGAACTGGAAACAAGCATAACTTCCCACTTTCACTATGTTGATCAAAGACAGCACCTAAAACTGGAAAAAAACTCTGATATACATTGCGTGGTTCTGTTGAAAACATTTCATAAGACTTAGCAACCCTTCATTGATATAGTAGAAGCTAGGCAATAAATATCCCCTTGGCTCTTACCTTAACTCTTAGCTTGGAATGTCAATAAGTATGTGGAGCAGCTTTGTACTCTGATTATTATTTAATCTGATTATCTTTTGTCTGTATATGTAAATGTTTTTGTATAGCCATTTCTGTAATATTTTATTATAGAATGTGTACATACAATATGTTTGCCTTCTAAAATACCAGTAAATAGACGTTATATGATCGTAATATGCTGAAGTCAGTGCAGACCTTGTCTTCCTCCTCCACACTCTTTGCAGTTTGACCAACCAGCCCTACCTTCTTCTCTTTATTATGTTACTAGGCGAGCTGTACAGTTTAAGGTCTGTGTAGTGGATTTTTTAACTGTGCAACATTTTTTTTTAAGATCAATTTTTTATTGTCTCTATATTTTTAAACACACAAAACAGACAAACACAATTGAACCAGAACAACAACCCTCTCCCACCCCCCACCCTCTGCGGTCTCGAGGAAAGAAAAACAAACAAATAAACAAAAAAACAAAAACAGAAATCACACCTTGCTTAGTCGCTTTCCTCTAATTCTTGTGATGTTGAGGTCATTAGGACTGATACTTGTGCTGCTGCGTTTTTCCATAGGTCTATAGTCGATGACTTGGCTTTGTTAGTCCTTGCTGTAGAGAGCTCAAGCATAACTTTGTCCAGAAAATACGCCAACCACTGTTTTATACAAAGCGAGTGAGGGGGGGAGCCAGCGCTGAGCTATCATTTTCTTGGTCGTGGTTGATCCAGCTAGCCAAATTTTCTTCTGTCTCCCAAGTAGGTGTAATTTAGAGACATCATTAAGTAACGAAAAAATCGGGTCAGTAGGAATTCAGCATCCTATCACATCAGATATTATTGATGTTGTTTTATTCCAAAACTCGTGCACCTGTTCACACTCCCAGACCATGTGCAGGAAAGTTCCAGTTTGTTCAGGTTGACAGAAAGGACAATAGGGAGTGGGAATGACTTTAGAGACGTATCTCTTCTGAGGAGTCCAATGTGTCCTATGACATATGTTGAAGTAGATATACTGGTGATTTGGGTTTTTGGAACAGTGGGAAATGTCCCAAACTGTCTCCCAATTAATTACGTTCCTCTCAGGGCTCAGCTCTCGTTCCTATTTCTTTACTATTGGGAGTTCTCCTACGGATACTTGCATCAGTTTAGCATAAATCCCAGACACTAATCCTCTCACCGGAGAATCAACAAGCCATTTAATGATTGGGTGCATCTCAAGACTGTTCCCCCATGGTACTCCATAACATTTTAGGGCTGATCTTAAACAACTGTACAAACTTTGACTTTTGTAACACTTCTTTGCAGATTACTGCACCCTCCCTTCACCCTGCTTTTGACATGTTTGTGACCTCAAACCTGTAAACACTGTTAGCTGGAGAACAGCACTGATTTAAATGAAATTTAGTGGAAGTAAATTGATATTAAACCAGGGCAGTCAGGTGGAATAATTGGCACAGAAAACTGATTTATTTTGTTCATCAAAATATGACGTTTATTATCAGTGCTGAAATAAGTGTTCTGTCCATGATTAAAAAATGAGGGGAAAGCAAGATGATAAAGTATTTGTGGGTTAAGTGTAAGTGTAAAAAGAATAAAGACTTACGAGTGTGTTAGAGGAGGTTATTGTTATTGTTTTCAACATTCCACAACTTACTTGAGAACCATGACTATGGTAATCAGGTGTCAAGGATTAAGAAAATAATGTTTATTTCCCTGAGAATACCCTCAGGCTTAATTGGACACAGCAGAGAGGGAAGTGTGAATTTTGTACTCAGACAAAATATCTTTTGTAAACAGGTGGCGGCTCTGCTTTGTCACACTCTCCTGAACAAATGAGATAACAGCGACGAAACTAACGCGATTCATCGCTCAAGATTTCACCTTCAAGGGCCGCTACAAGCATCCAAATATTCACACACCGTCCTCCAGAAGTGAGTAAAGAACGGAAAAGGAAAGGTAAGTGTGTCTGTGTCAGCAAAAGAGAAAACATACTGTATTCTGTGTATGAAACAGTGGTGAAACAAATATTTAAATCCTTTACTACGAAAGTGTCAACACCACAATTCCAACAAGTAAAAGTCTTGCTTACAAAAAATGTTTTTCGATCAAATGAAACAAATATTAGCAGTAAAATATATCTAGTACGCATTGATTTAGTGATTTGAGTTGGCAAAATTGTATTTAGATTTTTTTTAAGATTACAGTAACCTTTGTATCAACCGCGTTTCAGTGAATATATTTTAATATGTAGGTAGGACCTGCTTCACATTAAAATATAGTCATGGGTACTATCAGATGTAGCTGAAATTTCCAGGTTCCATCAATGTTAAATTATTGATGCATCATGCCCTGTTTTAAGAAAGCCCCGTAAAACTTCTCTAAATTGCATTGTGTCACCACACTCAAGCAGCATCAACAAAATCAGCAATAATTAAATAAAAAAGCAATAATTTTGGATTATCTCATGTTTAATGTGAAATGTAAATCTGCAAAGAAACTCTTAGCAACAGAGCTGTCTTAAGTCTTAATAAATAGGTTCATATTTTTTGTACTTTCATACCCATTTTGTCCAGCATCTCTTACATTGGAATTGCATTAGGAAGGAGTCTCTTTGGAATCAAAGTAGGGACAAAAACAGTTTTTAATGTACATATGGCCATGTGATAATTGTTTTTAGACAGACATAAACAATTGTGAACTTACCCTTTTAAAATGTACACCAAAAGTGTACCTACTTGTATATGCTTGGTTACTTTTCACACGGATGTTAAACTTACAATCTCGGAGATCACTGTTTCATTCTCTTTAGGCAGAACCTATGGCGATAAGCGGTAGTTGCAGGTGTGTTATGTGGATCTTATTTTCACTTCCTAGCAGAGACCAGAAGAAAACAGTATGCCGCTTTACACACAAGTGAGCTGAAGAATTTAAATAAAAATCTCCGAGATTATTACTTAAAACTTGGCAAGAAGCATGAGCTCAGTGTGTGTGTCTGCAGTCAGGAGATGAGGTGACAGAGAGTTCAGGAGGTTATTGGGAAGCTCTACGGTCTAAAGAGCTCCACACTCGCATACACACACACACACACACACACAGAGCTTGATCCCTGACTCACAATTCATCAACGACGAGCAGCAACTGAAGACGCCCGTCCCATCAGCATTCCACCTTTGCATTTTACTCTGTTGCTGTTACTGTTGCTGCCTCGCTGGTCGTATTTATAGCTCTGTAACGTAGGACAGAGAGTGGGGGAGGTGTCAAGCTGATTGCATAATGCTGACGCTTGTTACCTCCAGCCGCTGCAGGTACCGGGTTTCCAAGTTGTCATGCCTGCTGCTTTGCAATCTGCAGCTGCAGCGCCAGACTCAGAGCCAAGATCCCAACGGCCGTCATAACTAAAGGTGATAATTTTATGGGCCCGCACACAAGTTATAAACACTCCAAAAGATATATGTAAGACCTCGGGCACAATCAGTGCACACTGTACATTTTATACACTGCCCATGGCAGAAAATAACTCATCCCTGACACAGCCATATGTTATGAGGGATGTTCTTGGAAGGAGAAGATGAGAGATAGAATTGGAGCCAAAGTAAGTAAAAGCTACGGGGAGATTTCCATCCAGCTCGAAGGAAAAGGCTCGTTCAAGTAGCTTACAGAGGATATTTTCACAAGATATAATTAGCTGGAAGAAAACGGGCGTATTTTCATGTTCAAAAATCTCTCAAGTGTTCCCAAGAGGTGAGTTAGAGAAGTCTCATTATAACAGCATGGGCTTCTTTTATCTCTTTCTCCTTTTCAGCGGCAATACGAAATGTTGGAGAGGAGAGGACATGTTTGGCGTTTTAGATTTTTATAGAATATGACTTTGAACTCGGGAGACAGGTAAAGATGCAAAACACTAATAATAAACAAACCCAGTGACATCTTAAGATGAGTGAAGAGCCTCAAAAGCAGCATTTCATGCTCTTTTTAAAAATGAGGGAGGAGAGGTGTTGATGTGGAAAAGCAGGGTCAGAATAGTACAGACAATGGTTTTGATTTCCAACAGCTACTTAAGGTGAAAACTGGCCTATTTTGGAACAACGAGTCATCATAATATGTTAATTCAGTTGGATGCAAGAAGAGTTTTTGTCTTTAAATGTCCACGGTAAAATTATATAAATATAATAAGACTTGGACCGTGTATGTTTTAAAAGTTTGTTTTTTCTTTTGAACCGATGAAAGAATAAACAGAAATACCATGCTTTTTTCTTTTTTTCTTTTTAAACATATAACAAAAAAAACGAAATAGATGGATTGATAGATTTTTTTTTTTTAATTTAGACAACAAATATACAAATACACAAATATTTTTCTTTTTTTCTTTGTTTAAAAGAAGAAAAAAACCCGGAAAAAAGCATGGTATTTACGTTCATTCTTTTATTGGTTAAAAAGGCAAAACAAAGTATCAAAATGTACACTGCATTTGCACTCAAATTGAAGCTAGGTCTTGCTTTTAATTCGTATCTCACAGTACTCTCAGGGCCCATTTACTGTTTGGTTCTTTCAGCTGAGAGCAGATCTATATAAACCAAAGAGACTGACATAGTTGAAATGTCACAGCACCAGGTGGCAAATTCAGCTTCACAATCACACTATTTCCAAATGAATGCCTCACATCCACTTAAATCCTCTCTCCCACAGCTCGCCTCTCTGCGTTCTCAAGATAGCACTCTTTAATCTTTCTGCTGTGTATGAAGTACGGGAAGCTGACATTAGGTGTCTGGTAATGTTGTTTATCTATTCTTTGATCAAATAGTTCCTGAATTCCTTTCAATTTTAAACTATTTTATGGCTTCTTGTGTGTAGACAATATTTAAAATTTGAGAGCTTTGGCTTGTTTTATTCTGTAGAAAAACAAAGTAAAGTATCAGAAAGAATTGTTTTGGTAGGTTGACTGCTGCTTGATAACATTACGTGAAGGTCTCTTTACGCCCGGTTGTAACTACCTTGCTAATGGGGAAATGCAAGTTTTGCAAGTATACTATACTATTACTTTTACTATTACTTACTTTTTTTATGACATAATATACTATGACTTTTTAAAACGTTTTTATGACATACTTTATGGCATACTATACTATGACTTTTTTACTTTTATATGACATACTATACTATGGCATTTTTATGGCATACTATGCTGACTTTTTTACTTTCATATGACGATTCTATACTATGACTTTTTTACTCTTACTTTTTATGACATTTCTTAAGGCATACTATGATTATTTTCGACATACTATATTATGACTTTTTTAAGACTTTTTAATAATATACTATACTATTACTTTTTCCAACACACTATGCTATTACTTTTTTTGTGATTTTTTTCAACATACTATACTATGACTTTTTTCTACATACTATACTATGTCTTTTTCATGACTTTTTTCGACATACTATACTATGACTTTTAAAAAGAAAGTCAACATACTATACTATGTCTTTTTCATGACTTTTTTCGACATACTATACTATGACTTTTAAAAAGAAAGTCAACATACTATACTATGACTTTTTTTGTACATACAACACTATGACTTGTTCTTTAGCTCATTATGTTAGAAGACTGGTTGGGCTGTCTTCGGTTGGGAGTTTGATTCCTACCAGGAGCTTATTATTTTTGAAGTCAGATGTCCAGAGGAAAGTCACACAATAATATGACTTTTTTCTACACACGACTTTTTTCATGATTTTTTCGACAAACTATACTATGACTTTTTTTTTTTTTTACTTTTTTTCAACATATACTAATACTATGACTTTTTTTGAAATACTATACTATGACTTTTTTTTTATCACTTTTTTTGCACATACTATACTATGACTTTTTTATCACTTTTTTCAACATATACTGTAACTTTTTATCACTTTTTTCGAAATCCTATAACATGACTTTTTTCAACATACTATACTATGACTTTTGTATCACTTTTTTTCGACATATACTGTCATTTCTTTATCACTTCCTTCAACATATTATACTATGACTTTTTTCGACATACTATTATGACTTTTTTATCACTTTGTTTAACATATTATACTATGACTTTTTTCGACATACTATACTATGACTTTTTCATCACTTTTTTGACAGACTATTCTATGATATTTTTATCACTTTTTTCAATGTATTATACTATGACTTTTTTCGACTTTTTTCAATGGATATGGATCCAATTTTTGACAAGAGAAGTGGCTCAGTAAGTGAGGCTGTTGCCTAAAAGTCTAAAGTGAAAGGCTCAAATCCCAGCTCCCCTGTCTAATCATACAATCTTGAGATTATCAAAGTATTCCTCTCAGTGGTAGGAAGAACAAATAATCGAACGAAACTTTAATAGAGAGATAAGATTTTGAATTTACAGATAGATCACAATCTGAGGTTGAAGGATCATTCCCCCACTGTGTCTCCAGAGTTTTCCATTTTCTATCCTCCGTAATGTTGGACAATAAATACAATGTCAACCCAATGCATTTCAAGCTTTGCAAATAGCTCAGTGTGTTAAATACATGATGAGCTGCCTGAAGGTTGTGGATTCAAACCCAGTGAAGAATATTTTAAGGTCTAAACCTACAATGAAGAAGTCAAATATGCTACGAAACAACACTGAGCGTGTCAGAAAAGATGGCTTAGTGTGATTGTAATGCTGGTTTGAAGACCCAAATGTTCATGATTTCAAACCTGTTATCACTTTTTTCGACATTCTATACTATGACTTTTTTATCACTTTTTTCGACATATACTGTAATTTCTTTATCACTTTTTTCAACATACTATACTATGACATTTTTATCACTTTTTTCAACATATTATACTGACGTTTTTCGACATACTATACTATGACTTTTTATCACTTTTTTCAACAAACTATATGAGTGTCAAGTAAAAATAATCAAACGAAAAAGCCACTTATAAGTATTAGGTATAGCTCAACAAGATCAAATTTTGGCTTTACAGATAGATCATAATCTGAGGTTCAAGGATCAATCCCCCGCTGTGTCGCCAGAGCTTTTCATTTTCTATCCTCAGTAATGTGGGACAATAAATACAACGTCAAACCACTGCATTTCAAGCTCTGCAAATAGCTCAGTGTGTTAAATACCTCATAAACTACCTAAAGGTTGTAGGTTCAAACCCAGTGAGGAACATTGAATTTTAAGATCTAAACCCAAAATGAAGAAGTTAAATATATTACTAAACAACGCTGAGAGTGTCCGATAAGACGGCTTAGTGTGATATAATGCTGTTTAGAAGACCACAATGGTCATGATTTCAAACCTAATTATGGTCTGTTTGTTTTGAGAGTTCACACCCAAAATGAAGAAGTCAAATACGCCAAGAGAACAGCTCTGGGCGTTTATCAATTTTTCGACATACTATACTATGACTTTTTTATCACTTTTTTCGCCATACTATACTATGACTTTTTTATCACTTTTATTGACATACCATAATATGACTTTTTTCGACATACTATTCTATGACTTTTCTATGACTTTTTTCGATACTATACTATGACTTTTTTCGACATACTATTCTATGACTTTTTTATCACTTTTTTTCAACATGTTACACTATGACTTTTCGACATATTATACTATGATTTTTTCATCACTTTTTTCAACATACTATACTATGACTTTTTTATCACTTTTTTTCGACATACTATACTATGACGTTTTTATCACTTTTTTCAACAGACTATACTATGACATTTTATCACTTTTTTCAACAAATTATACTGACTTTTTCCGACACTGACTTTTTTATCACTTTTTTCGACATACTATACTATGACTTTTCTATCGCTTTTTTCGACATATTATACTGTAACGTTTTTATCCTTTTATCGACATACTATGACTTTTTTCGACATACTATACTATGACTTTTTAATCACTTTTTTCAACATGTTATACTATGACTTTTTTCGACATAATATTCTATGACTTTTTTATCACTTTTCAACATATTATACTATGACTTTTTTTCGACATACTATACTATACTATGACTTTTTATGACTTCGTTAGACATACTGTATTGGTCCGAATATAAGACGACCCCCTTATTTGAAAATAATTCTAATAAAAACACATTGAATGTTGTGCACCCTTGCTGGTGTGTGTCTGTCTGTGTGTATGGGTCTGTGTTGTCTGTCCCCGTCTGGTTTGGACCTGATCTGGGTTGGGTGGGATTTGGGGGGAATTGATATGTGGTTTCTCCTATGCTTTGTTCACCACTGCCTGTATGATTTATGTCATTTGTTCTGAAAATTAAATAAAAATAGTTGAAAAAAAAATACATTAAATAAAACAAGGTAGGCTGTTGTTACTATACTATGATTTTTTTTTAAAGTTTCTTATGGCATACTACATACTAAATCTATATATTTTTTAACTTTTTTATGACATACTACTATACCATGACGTGACATAACATTTTTTATAGCATTGTTTTGTGACACATTATGCTATAACCTTTTTCTGATACTTTATTATATGTTTTATATCTATTATATTTGTTATGGCATGGTTAGTAGACAGAAGAAGTAGAAGCACTGGATACGTTATGCTTAACTTAATTTCGTCTACTTTAACATCTGTCTGTTCAGCTGTCAGAGCGTGCAACCTTTCTTTTATTAAATTTGCAAAAAAGAGGCAGACTCATTTTGTGTTGGTATCTTTATATTGAAATTCATGAAGTATACACAATGCATCCTAAACTATGACATTTCCACATGTTGATAATGTTTTTGTTGTTGTATGATAAAGCTACGTTTTGGCATTTAATTAACCAAACGGCAGTCTGATTGAGAAGCATGGAGCAAAATAAACATTAAAAACATAAAACGTGGATTAAACTGTAGCACGGCAGCAGGTTGGTAGGTACAAGTAGGCAACATTAGTTATAGTTACAGAGTAGAAAATCATAAACATAAACTCAATATTTATTTTTTTATTGTTTGTTATATACAAGCCAGTGCCTTTAGAGTAATGTTCCTTTGTTTCTTTCAACTTCAATTGGACATTTCCTCTGACATCACCAGTAGATTTCAGCCAATCATCAAGTGACTGTTCATTTTAGGCTGGCATAAGAAATATAGCTTTATCTGTTTATTTCTATTCAGTCTAATTTGATCAGTAAAGTATGAATAGAAATTGGAATATTGTTGAGCCCCCTTTCTAGTCAGCTAAATATGAAAACACACACACAAGCAAGCCCTTTCTTAAACCCCCATCCCCTTTGGAGTGATTTAGAGTTCATGTCAGTTTGACCCCTGCTTTAACCTCAGATGACATCCCTCTGAAGGCTGCCTCTACATTCACAACAGTGTGTGTATACACTCAGTGGCCACTTCAATATTTCAACTCTCTCAGTACTGAGTAACATGCTTTTTTCTCCTGAACACATTCCATTATTTGAGGCATGAATGCAATAAGGTTTGGATTTTGCTCCACACAGGGTCGATAAAGTCGAACTATTCCTGCAGATTTTTGGAAGCTGCAAGATGCTTGTGCAGTGGTTATCATGTTCCACCTCATCCCAGAGGTGCTCTGACTGAGTCGAGTGTAGGCAGCTGGAATAAACACAAGCTTCTGTCATGTTACAGGATCTATGTGCAGATGATGAGCACTTTGTAAATATATGTGTGTGTGTGTGTATATATATATATATATATATATATATATATATATATATACACACACACACACACACACACACATATATATATACACACATGCGATCACCTGCCTAATGTTGCCTCATCTTCTTGGTCTTAGCTGTCAGCAGCAGACACAAAAGTCAAGCCAACATTCAACAAGTCACACATAGACAGTGCTGAACTTATCTCTGTCCTTGTGGCCTTCCTGTTTTAAACATCTTTTCTGACCTCTCTCACTGACGAAGCATGTTTGGCATTGCTTCTGTTATCCTCACCATCCTGTATTAAGATAACATCCTTGACTAGTAACAATAAACATAGCATCTTCCAGATCTAACATCTGGCCTGTTTTACTATTCTTGCTAAAAAGTGACTAAACGTCTTGACCTTGTCTGCATGACAAATGACCGTCCCTTATAAAGTGGCCACTAAGCGTTTGTTCTGTATGTACCTTTATATATAAATGAGCATTGTAATTCAGTTTGTGTGTAGTGGTAAAAGAGATCTCAAAGGTCCGACTGAAGTGTGAAAAATAAACCCGGCCTGCCACCCTGCCAGTCAGGGTCACAGATCACAGAGCAGCTGGCGCCAGGGGGGGGTGGGGTGTTAAAGATGTGTTCAAGTGCAGCAGCCATTACAACCTGCTGTGTCTGTGTGTGTGCGCTTTCCATTTTGACTTTACACTTCCCCTAAGTGATGTTTAGAGTTTGTAACAAGCACTACTCTGGGGTTTAACAGTGTTGTAATACACATACTGTATAATACATGCAGAGGTTTGCATGGTTTGGATCCTTTTTTAGTGTATTTGTGCTGGGACATCTAAACCAAACAAACCTTAATCATGTTTTATGTCTGAAATTTGATGCAAGGAAAGTTATGCTGCTGCTGTTGGTAGTCACAACAGCATTTGTGCATCTCTCCTTACTGTAAATTATATATTCATATCCACTAGTATCATCTTTATCGACCTTCAGATCAAGGCTTTGTCAGCAAACTTTTCTTTAGCATCATTCATATACACATTTAAACATTAAAGGAAACTAGACAACCAGGGAAAACCTTTTTTCCCCTAACATGCATGCACACACTCATAACTATAGTGCTTTTTTCTTTCCCTTGGACCTTCACGCGCTGTCTCACTCTCTCTTTTATACACACATTTTAACGTTATTTCAGTCAATTATTTATGCATTCAAAAACATTTTTATCAGTCTCACACAGATGAACACATACACCTCATAGTCAACACAAAAACAAAAACAAAAACACACACACACACACACACACAAGCTCATTACATAAGCACATTCATGTACATACATAGAAAAAGAAAGGTATTGTTCATCGTAAATTAGAAAAAGCTCAGTTTTGAAAAGGCTTCTATTAGCTCTCGTACCTAAAACAATTTTTTTTTTACAGGGACTGGTTGGCCAGTAGTTTAGAGGGGAGCACGCAGAACAGTTAGGAAGGACGGAGTGTTTTCTTCTCTATCCCGTCAGGACAGTAACAGGTCAGATGTCCTACCTTCCTTCTGCGGGTCTTTAATATCAGCAGTACAAAGACAGAAATAAATGAAGCATTTTTTTTTTTTTACGCTTTTCTTTCTGTGTTCGGAAGCACATTGTGTCTCTGGGGAAAGTGGTACCATTGTACTTCATCTTATGTTTTCAACCCCTTCTCGTCAGCACATTTGGCTGTAGTCATTCAGGGTGGGGAGGAGAATACATGGATGGGGGTGATAATATTAGGAGCGTTGGGAACAGGAAAACATGAGGACATTCTTGATAAGAGGAACAAGTAACACAGTCTGTATTAATGGTCATCCTGGGATTTAACGGTCAATGTTAAAGTTATGGCCCAGTGGGTTAAGTTAGGCGTCAGAGGTTTCAGCGAAGTGCGTTGCACTGAGCTCCAGACATGGTCTTGGTAAAACTGGAGGATGGGGTTATCAGGTTAGGTGGTCTCCTTGCCCTGGGACCCAGTCACGGTCTTGATAGAGCTGAGCGTTCGATTGAACCAGGTTTTCTTGGCAGCCTGCACTTCGTTGAGGGCCAGACCCAGGTGGTGCTCCAAGTCCTGATTGAAGAGGAAAGAGAACTATCACTATGACAACCACAGAACAACAGGGGTCGAAAGAAGACTGCCAATAAATAACTAAATGAACAGATTTTGGCTCTTGTTTTTTTTTAGTATGGTCCTCTGTGTACTTTTTAAAAGATTTCTAGGATTTCTTACTACTTTGTCTTTTCTTAATCAGCAACTTTGATCCCAATTCTCTTCCCACTCTAAGAGATGCCATTAATCATATGTATACTCATCTTTCTTTTTTGACAACATTTTCGATAAACTCCTTACAGAGCTCCTTGCTGCTGGTGGTCATAAGCTTTCCACTTAAATAGTTCTCAGTCTTCTGGTCTCTTTTTTTTAAACTCACCACACTGGCCTCTTTCTAAGAAAATAAATCTCGACATTTTCTTGATTTCCCCAATTATTTACACACTGACCGTCAACTGTGCTTACATATATTTTTGAAATATTTATACTGTTTAAAAGCTCCCCACTTTAATAAGATTGCTCTTCTCTAATTATATTAGATATCAATGCTGTTTTAGACAGTTAATTACGGCAATGTTACTAATCATTTATAATAGGGCTGTCAAAATAATTAATCTGAGAAAAAATAACGCGTTAAAAAAAATAACGCAGATTAATCCATTCCATATTGACGTTTGACCCAGAGCCGTTCTAGTCACCATTGGACTGTAAAATGAAGGAGGGAGATGAGAATGTGCTGCCTGGATCATTGATTGGAACATTTACTTGTAAAAATCTTCTTCCTGCCAACCCTGGCTACCGAAATCTGGTGCCACTGATATGTCTGCGCTTCTCTCTGATGCTCTGAAACAGATAGGCAACACAAACACCACTGCACGTGACGCTAGTTAACACTATACTCGACAGCAGCTAACGTTAGCCTACCGCTAGCTAGTAGCTGGATTAAAAACGGTTAAAATGCTGACAGCTAACGCTAAACGGTGTAAAGTTTGACTGTGTTTTACTGTAAAGATTCAACACCGGTATGTAACAATCTGTAGCTGCCGTCGGAAAAACACAGACGGTGCGTTCAATGAAACTGGTAAACTATAGCTTCGTGGTGCATTTGAAGTTATTGTAAATGTCCATTTCCCATCTGGTGGTTGTTTTTGTCGTTCAACAGCAATTTACTAGTGAAATAAGTTATCGTTATTGTTATACATTATTATTAAATCATTTAATTTTGACCATATGGCCTTAGCAATACACAAGCCGTTCTTTAATGTCACCAACTGTTGTTTAGTACCCTTTTTTTCTTTTCTTTTTTTACTTTCTTAAAAAGTATCGGTTCAGGCACCGTTAATTAGGTATGCGATTAATTTTGATTAATTAATCACAGAGTATGTAATTAATTAGATTACATTTTTTAATCGATTGACAGCCCTAATTTATAAACATTAAATTAAGTGGAGCTCACCAATAATGCTCCCATATCTTGTTAATAGCTAATTTTCTGCTGTGATTTGTGGAGCATTGGCTGCCCGGTACTTCTTTTCATGTGGTTCTCATCAAGAGAGTAGAAATATGACCTCCCCTTTAATTGCTGTGCAGGTGACACACTCCTTTAACTTTAAAGCAGGTTGCCTAGGTTATTAAAAAAAAAATGGATGTCCCAAAACATTCTCTAGCTAAATGACTAGACTAACTGGAAATGATCTAGACTCTCCTAATAAAGCCAGCAGTATTCTCCCAATGAAATTGACTTGGCTATGTTCTTTATAAAAGTAGTGTTGAATGTGTCATCGCAACAAAGGCCAGTATAGCACAATCACTGTGCTCAAGGTCTGTCTGTATAATAGCTTCTACATTAGCTAGACGAGTCGTAATGGGATCAGAACTAGTTTGATTAAAGTTATATTGCAACTCAATAGATCAGGCATAACTCACAAGCTCCTCCAAAATCGAGGGTAAACCACGTGACAGGGAAATCCCTCGTATTAATGTATTTGTGGCCTCAATCATGTATGTTAATCTTGAACTCTCACACTTTGTAATTTAATTTTGGGCCAAAACTGTGTGTTAGTGTACCTGGATTTTGCACTCAGCCTCCACCAGCTGCAGTTTGGTCTGAGCTAGTTCCAGCTCCATCTCTCTCAGCTGGTTCTTCAAACCCTCTTTCTCCTCATCTGTCTCCTCAGTCCCCCCAGCAGGTGCTGTGGTTACAGCGGCCCGCACACGACCTTCTTTGTTGAAAAGACTACTGCACTTCTCACAGCCTTCCACTTTGGACTAGAGAAGGAGAAAAGAAGGTTAGAGGAAAAAACAAGGTAATAACTTAAATCTTTATACTAGTTGTGTGTATACCTAGTATACCTTTAAGCTTGAGTAGAGTAAAAAAAGCATTAGAGAAGAAATGCAGAATAGGAACAATAAAAGAAACATTCCAGGTTAGCTAAAAATATAGGCCAGCAGCTGATGCTTACAAAAACTGACTACACTTGTAGCCAAGCTCCAAGACTATCACTTTAGTTATGACTTTTTTATGACATTTTATTGGTATACTATGACATTATTTGTGTGGCTAAACTAAAGGTGCCCTGTCTATCTTTTTGCAGAAATGATATTTCTTATAATTTGAGCAGAGACAGCGCTATGCATATTTACTGAACCATGGCAGCTCATTAGTGTAGTAGCCATACAAGCCAACTATGCTTTCCTTCTTCCGTCATGGCTGCACTCCAACCTGCCCTTTTGTCAAAGAGCTCTTTTTGGGTAACCTTGTGCTGTATGTGATGAGCTATTATTAGGCACAGCACATTTGTGCAAGCAGCAAGCAACAGAAAATCCGTACAAAGAGAGGCATGCTGATTGCGCTGCAGGACACCCTATTAAGGTACTTTTTGTTGTTCATTTTCAAGTGTTAACTCATTCTAATACTGGCGCGTTATTTTTGCGATCTACGCTATACTGGAAGTGTTTGAAGGTGTAAAAATACTCAGCCTCAGACTAATCCAAGACAATACTACTGCATCACAAATACATATGTACAAATTATAGTTTTAGTGTTCCTGCTTCACTTGCTCTTCCGAAGTGTGGCTCATGGCTACTAACCATCCTAATGGCAGTGCAGGCCGGGTCCTGCTTAGTAGGTTGACTCCTTTGAGACCCCTTGATACATTAGCAGTAGTTTGCAGTAACAAGCAGCATTGTCCACAGCACCTCAGTTAGTTCTTAGCAAAACAGTTGACTATGTCTGTTAAGATATTCCCTCAAAATTAATATTTCATAACACTATTACATATTTGGATTAAATTGTCAATGGAGTTTAAAGCTGAATAGCAATTATACATAACGTTTCTTGGCTCATCCCTGCAGAAGTGGATGAGAGCATTAATGAAGCAGCAGAGTGCCAGAGCTGAAATTGTTTCTGTCGTCACTTCAAATATTTTTGGTGAATAAGTATGTCAGTATATTATTTAACATGCTTTAATATTTCTAATTATATATTATTCACATCAGTGTTCCCCTACTTCAGTTATAATTGTGATTGCTTAAAAATGTATTGCATTTGCTGCACCATTATTGTTGAATAATACAAGAACAAAAAAAGGACAAGAACAAACCAGATGATAGACACACACACACATAGAAGCGCTGCTACATCTGTTACAAGACTTGTCCTTGGTGCAATAAACCTTTTGTCTGTCCTTTTGTGAGTTCTTGGGCAGCCCTGACAGAGCTCTCTGCCAAAATGGCCATTCTCCCAGCTACAGTCTAAACAAACAGTTCACCAGCCAAGTGCTGGATGTGAGATGCCTGGCCCTGGTTCCTTGGCCCCCTTTGTCATTCTTCCCGCAAAAGCTTTGATTTCACTGCCAGACAAGACAGTAAGATGGCAACATAGTTCCCAACATATCTGCAAACTCTGGGAGTGAAAGATCTAAACTATTCTGTGCATTTCGGGCTCTGACGTTCTACATGGAGGTAACAACTGCATCTAGGGTTATAGAGTGTATCGACCATGCCTCAACTCTACAATGATGATAGAGAATTTCTGATACATGAAATACAAATTTAGAAGTTTTATACACTGTAAATAAAGCTCTGTAAAATATGTGTTGAGCATTTTCACTCTAAGTCTCCACTACATACATTCATTTTCCTAATTAGTGGGCTAACTGTAAAAGACATATACTGTACATTCATACATTTGTCCCTAACAGCACAGCTCTGCAATTATGATCCACTTATAGTCCAGACTGGTAATCTACAGCAGTGTTTGAGTGCACACAGCGGTGTTTCAAGGTGTGTGTTTGTGTGTAAAATTCACCCGGATTTTCTCCAGTTCTCCTCGGTTGGCTGTCTGTTGTTTCTCCAGTCGTTCACTCAGCTGGGAGCAGATCTATATGAACCAGAGACAGTGTGTTCAGTTACAGAGCTTTCAGACTGCCGTCAACGTGATCAACAATTCACCCAAAGTCCAATGAATTTCTACTGAGCCACTCAACGTGACGCTCAGCGTGACAGTACAGTACAGCTTTTGTATCTAGAGCTGCACCATGTTTGTCAGCTGAAGATAAATCAATTAAAAACATAATACAGATACACTAGCTTGTTTACTTTTTTGAGTCTTGCCAGTTTTATAATACTGTACATACATATTATCCACAGATTATATTAATATGTATGAGTTTAGAACATTGGTTCTACTAAGGTTGCAGGATGAAATAAAATGTGGAAAATATAAATTTCTATTACATGAATATATCGGTAACCCTATGTAATGAACGCCTCAAACTCAATCACCCTCCTTTTACTTCCAGCCCAAAAGCTTGTAGTATTTTTTTGTTATAGTAGAGCCAGGATATAATGGGACGAAGGAACACAAATGGACCAAAACCAAAATAGAGAAGTGTATTGTTCCACTGAGAAAGCTATTTTGATTCTGACCATACCACTGTGCACAACCTTGTTCGTGTTTCTTGGTAAATCAGTCTCTGTTGCACAGACTTCATCCTCTTACTCTTAAGTCCATTAGTGGTATCAAAAGGTCCTGTTTTTCCAGCAGGGCTCACCAGATGTACCCGCATGAGCATGCATCCTTATATATACCCAATCTCTTTCCCCGTCCTTCTATACCTATAACACAATGGCGCACACACACACACACACACACACACACACACACACTCTAGCTTGCCGACGAACGGAGAGATCGATGTGACATGAGTCATCCTAACGGGAACATCGGGTCATCCCACCTCTCTGTAGACAGACGATCTATCTCTCTATCTATTCCTGCTCTCTGCCTTTCTTTCTGGTTCCCTGTGGCACATACTGTATATCTTTCGTCATCCTCCTCCCCTTATAGATCAGTCTATACATCTATCGGTGTATCATTAGCTAAGCAAATATCCATCTCTTTCCTCCTACATGTCCTTTTTATCTTTTTCTCCTGTCATCCTCTCCTTCATTGGCTCTCAACTGCCATTACTAAACCCATTTCTCTACCTTCCCTTCATCATTACTGGTCATTTATCCCTCTTGATCATGCAAATGCCCTCTTGCTCTTTTACTCTCCCTGCCTCCTTATTTTAAAGAGTACTTCCCTGGAATGCTGGAAAAAAAATTTACTTTGTGAAGCTTTAACTTGAGCCACTAGCCTTCTGTCTTCAATAAGTGTTCTACCCCACATGGGAAGCAGGCATTTTCCTCTCATATTTTTTCATAATTTGTAGAAGGGCTAAGAGGAATATGGTGAGAGGACAGTGTGTTCTGCAGTGTTTTAAAGTCTATGTGAGAGGGAGGTAGGAAGAGGTACATGTCAGTAAGGAATCTTTATCACTGTACCATCTGCAAACTGTCGAGGATCATTTAGCTTATCTTAATTCAGGATGAACAGTATTGCTGTTTCCTTCATTCTGGTTATTGTTTTCTGACACTTGTTATGTCACATAACACTTTTTGTGCTTGTTTCTAATAGTTCAGGCTCAATACCCATGGGCCATATTTTGTTTTCATGTTGTTCATTTTCAATTTTTTCCCACAAACAATCTCTTGTTTTCTCTGTCAATAATGTATACAGTACGTATGCTTACAATGGGCATACAGTATTGTAAGCACATGCTGCTGTATGTTAATTGCTTCATCACACTTATGACATTATGTTTAAAGCTTTTAACTAGAAGCAGACAGTTAGGATGCAGTGCTCAATCAAAACATGTATTTTAGTATCCAGTATCAGAATTTTTAAAACTGTAAAAAATAAAATAAATATAATGCTAACAGGGCCTCAGAGACACACGCACTGGCACATGTCACTGTCCCTGGCAAATACCCGGGAGGCCTGAGTGTACATACGCAGGCTCCGCTCCTACAACAGGGATTACAGTACTCCACTTAACACTGCTTTTAGCTTCACCATTAACAGACGCTTCTCTGTCCTCGTAGGCTGGAGGGGCAATTAGCACACAAAGCTTTTTTGGCTCTAATCCCACAAAAAGAAACTTGGCATTCACAGCCACTGAAAAAGGAAAATGCTATTTGAAGAATAATTCTGGGTTGGAAAACAATTCAGGCTATTTTGGGGCATTCCACAATTTGTCAATCCCAGAGGATTGAATGCTGCTGTCCTCCCTCTACTCTCCTCCAAGGACTTCTGTTCATTTTCTCCCTCTCTCCATCTATCACCTCCTTAGTCCCTGTCACAAAAAGAACAATATTTTTGGACAAAGCTCCATTTTCACATTTAGCTCTGCTCAGCTGCATGCTAGCAATCTAAAGGCTGCTTTCACCCATAATACACACACAAACACACACAGGCACAACCATCAAATCCCTGACAGCTCAAAATCAGTGTTCAGATCTGCTATCAATATTTTTAGACTCAGGTGAAGTTAAGGTCTGTTTCTAAATTAGTCCTCTTGCTATTTGTGTCTGCCTCCACAGGCAGCGATACGAGCTGGATTGTTGCATAATGTCTGAATGTGCTGATGGTATTAGCACTTGATCTGGGTAGGTTTATATTTAAGCATTTAGTGACAGGATGAGATCTGAGAGGATGAAAATCACCGTAAGAGGAATTCAGAGAGACTGGAACTCAAAATATGCCTACAGGCTCAGTCATCAAAGGCTCTGGGTTCAGCTTAGTGACATTTCATACAATTAGAAGTTTCTTCAAGAACTAGAGGGATGAATGAAAACAGATTGCTCTCATATTGTTTTTTAAATATTTATAGCTAGTCTTGCGACAGTAATGGCTTGATCAGAGCTTAGATCTGAAAAGACGAGCCAAATAAGGAAAGATAAGTGAAGAAGAGGTGCTCAACCAGTCTTGTCACTGTAGTATTTGCACACTGAGTATTATCTTGACGATAACAACTGCTTGGCCTACTTAAAACATGAAAGGATCAGAACAAGAGTTGTTTAGTGTAATTTTTTTGAGATGTTAAGTGAAAAATAAAAAATCTAATCTAATTTAAATCTATATTCACTTTTTCATTTATGTTGTCTTTGAGATTTAAATGAACTAATAACTTCAAGCCATTACTTGCTGCTAAGCAGAGATTGCCAACTGTTGGCAGCTTTTGCTCAAGTTCTCTTCAGTCCTGTTAAACATTTTTAGTTGTTCATTTTGGGTTATTAAGTCTTCAATCAAGTAACCTTTTAAATGTCAGTAAAAATCTTTAAATTGTTAACGTGTGTTTAAACTAAACTCTAACGTGGATCTACTGTACAGAATTACTGGCTGTTTGTATCTGATCATCTACTGCTAACTGCTGTCTTACCCTGTTTCTTATGCACTTGCATCTTTAATTAGCATAGCTCCTCTTTGTTCTGTGTGTTCTTCCAGATCAATGCAGCTTTCTGCTCATCTACTTTAAATTGTAAAGCTCCTCATGAAATTAAATCTAAGCTACAGATTAGAATAAATTCTCTGATATAAATAATTAGTGTCCAGTTTCCTTCTTGCTGCTGGAAAACAACAGCAGCTGTATTAAAGTCAGCCGCTAAGCTTTTAACCAGAGCGAAGAGGTGTGACTTGTCAACACCTATTTTTGGCTCCCAGAAGGTTTTAGGATTGATTTAAAGATTTTATTGATTACCTTTAATTTCTTGGCTCCTTGCTATATTTCAGACCTTTTAGCTCCATATGTTCATGTGTGTAGACATTCCAGAGTCTAGGCATAAATCTAAGGGAGGCAGAGTTTGTTACATGGCAGTCCCAAGACTGTTTAATGACAGGGACATACAGAAAGGCTGGCTGACTCATTGTCATATTCTTTATTTATCTATTAATTTAATCAGAGTTTCATTTTATTTAATTTAGGTTAATGCTTATACATTTTATTTACCTGTATGATTTGTAATGCATTGTTCTTTGAGAAGGACTCTTATATTTGCTATACAAATAAGGATTAGTATTATCAGAAACGTTTTTATGCTCTTACAGTATTGACTAATGGTATTTTGCTGGTATTGCATTACTGGAGAACATACTGTAGTTTATCGGACAGGAATGAACACAAAAAGGTTTCAAGATACAATAGATGAAACAAAGGATGTGCGATACAGAATGCTGCGACTGTGAGGAACAACTCCATGTAAATATGTTCCTGTGTACATCCTGCTCCCTTTTATTTAAATATATTTACTTTTCATCCTTTTCTCGGCTTACATTTCTTACTTTTGTATTTAATTGTAGGTATATATGTATACTTATTAGGATGTATTAATATACATTGGTGCAATTATATAGTTAATTATTTGTATTTCTGTATTGGATGGACGTATGTATTGATCACGTTAAAGAGCCTTGGGAGATCTGTCTAGGCTTGTGGGAGGTTAAGTGGAGTGTAGAAGGGGTTATGATGTTGGATGTAAACTGAAAATCACAGTGTTCAAAAAGTTTAAAGGAAACTAGGGTTAGTCTGCCACAGTTTATAGTTTCACTTCTCCTAAATGTACTTGTGAGAAAAGAGACACACTTCAGTAATATGATTTAAACAGCACGGCTCATAGTACTGTACTATAAGCAAACTCAAAGGAATCAACACTCTTGCTAGACTTCTTAATTTGGGTCTTTTTAAGTGATGTCTGTACTATATCAATTCTAAAGCACACAATTCAGATTTGCAGTACATACCTGCTTATATTCTCCAATAATGGAGCCGTTCTTCTTTATCTCTGATTCAGACTTATCAAGCTCTCGTCTGCACATCTCCTTTAGCTGTGGAAGCAAACAAACACAGATACTGAGACCAAGGATGGGAGCCGAGTCAGAGGCCCCAGAGACCGTGTGACTGCCATGACGTGAAGAAGACAAAGAAAGGTATTGGCAGACTTGAAGCCCGGGGCAAAGTCATACCCTCAACGTAACCTCTATGCAAGCACATAAATCATTCACAGCTAGACCTACACACTCAAGAAGACAGGACACATTTAGAGGACAGCACTGAACACACATGGAAACAGAGGGCAGTGGTTCTGTCCTTCACCTCAGCGGTATTCTTCATCATACTCAAGAAAATCAACATCAAAGATGAACTGACTTCCTTTGACATTGGATGGATGGATAGAGGAAGCCCTGAAAATGTTTGGAATATAGTTTTTTCTACCAATTGTATGACATATTGGCCATACAATAATACATACAGACAGGGAGAAAATGGCATGGGCCGATAAAATGATAAAGTGGTTAGGAGACAGACCTACTGTATGTTGAAAGGTGAATACAGTATACAGAGAGACAGATAAATGCTTGTGTTTGGCATTTCCTGTATGTTTAAAGGGGATGTAATGGCTTATGGTTTAACATAACCAGTAATGGTATGGTCAGTACTGCTACCTCAGAAAAAGATAAATTACAGCCTTTTTTCAGACAACAGTGTAATAAACTAAAAGTAGACATGCCATGAGTCTGCATGTTTTATTCCTACCAAAAAAAGGTGATTATACCAATTAACACACCATCATCCACAGAAAGAGACCATCAGTAAAATCAGCCATCACAGTGTTTGGTTGGAATAAAACCTCCAGACTGTTGGCTCTGTTCATAAGATAGACTGCTCAGTCACAGCCTGCGACATTAATATTGCATATATCCTGCTAGTATCCCTCTTGGCCGCAGGACAGGAGATTTAAAGGACAATTCCGGCGCAAAACGAACCTAAGGGTTATTAACTGATGTGTACCCACTCTGTCGCTCTCTGGGACATGTTTTCATGCTAATCGAATGAGTTTGGAGCTTTAACGGGGCTACTGCGGACCGCTGGTTAGCTTGAAATGCTAGTATACGGGGCATGGGGACACTCAAATTAAATCGCTATTTAATACCACTAAGAAGGCTCGAAATATCACCACACTTTAACGTTAGCATAATTAGGGTCCCTAAATGTGAACCGAAGCATTGACAACGTTGTAAGTGTACAGATAGTTTATTAAAAAGATAGATTATAAAGACAGTCGCTTCATGTTTACTTGCGGGGAGCCATCTTGGGAACCAGTCATGACTAGTCGAACCCCGTGCAACGTGGAATCTCCATAGACAGTATGGGAATTCGACGTTGCACGGAGATATAGTTAACAGGCTGAAAAGTGCCTCATTGTTGGCTCTAACCTGTGCAGATTCTTCCTCCAGTCGTCTCTTCTCATCCTCAGAGTCCACCAGTTTCTGTTTGGTCAGCAGCAACTCTTTATTCAGGGCGTCTGCCTTCTCCTCAGCCTGACACAAACACACACGAAAAAAACAACCCAATGTCGAGGAGGTTATTGAAAGTTACACTTGCCCTACTTCTGTCATAGCTCTCTCTACGGTCCTTCTTTTCAAAGTAAGTCACACGAGCCTGACACACTAACGACATTTTGAGGTTGTGTAAATAAAGGTGTTACATTACTAAATGTAAGTGTATTTGTTGCACAAAGACACTCATGTCTGCAATCTTTCTCATTTTGTTTCAGTTCTTGCACAATCGTTCCACATCTATGGCATGCTTCTGTTAAGTGTGGTTACAGAAGTGAATCGCGCGCACACACACACACACACACACACACACGCACACACACGCGCACACACACACAATATTTTTTTCTCTTTGGCTTACGTTGTCGAGGTCTTTGCGCAGGGCTATCTTGCTGCTGACTAGTTCATGTGCCAGATCGTCATTCTCCTGCTCCAAACGCATGTTAGCCTCCTGCAAACGACGGTTCTCCCGCTGGACAGAGGCAGAGAATGAAACAAGAAAAAGAGGGGGACAGAAAAACAGAAGAGCGTGTGAACAGAAAGACGTGAGGGAACATGAAAGAGGAAGAAGAGTGAAGAGATAGCAGAGCATGGAAAATGAGTTAATCATGAAGAGTTGCGAATGAATGTGTAAGCATCTTTCCTGGCTGAGTGCAACAATATACAGAATGAGATTGTGTGAACTATGATCAGGTGAGAGCGTAATTACACAGCAAGAGTTACCTGTAATGTTTAACAGGGCATAACCTGTTTGTACATCATTAACAGCAACAGACAGCTGTATTAAAATACAGACATACATGTAAAATAATTTCCCAGAGATGAGAAGCATAGGAGTGAAGGGGATAATTTATAGATATCACACTTTCACTAGATATCACTATCCTATTTTCAAAAAAAGATTTAAAATTCCAGCATTTGCCTTACTTAGGAATAGATGCCATTTTGTTACGTTTACCTGTCTAACAAGCAAGTTTGTTGATGTAAATAATGCACACATTCTCATTTATGAGTACATGCTTTTCATTGAAATAATCCTGCTCAAAAAAGTCAAATGTTTTTCTTTAATAAAAGAAATGTCATTTTTAATGCCTTGATGTGCTCGCTAAAAATAGGATAAATGGAACTGACTCAAATGTAAACAAACAGGGCATTGGTAAAAATTACTTGAATACATAATTGCAGTTGTGATAATCTGAAATATGCGTAAGCATCTTAAAATGAAGAAACAATTGTAATCTGATTAAAACCAACCTGGCTTAAAGGTTGAGTGTATGAAAACCCTCAGAAACAGCAATAATACAAACATCTCAAAATATCTTGTTTGACATACAAAACAATGACATTGGTTGGTTGGAAGCATTTTTCAAGAGCAAACCAAGCAGGAGTTCAGTCACTGTAATTGATGATCTTGTACTATTTACAACCATCCTGCTACCCTTGAGATGACTTATGGCATGTACACTTAATGTTGTTTTTTTTTAGTGCCTTGTAGTATTTCTTTCCCAAACAAGGACTGTCAAGGTCTACAAAAAAAAAACACCATTGCTTTAAGACCATTTAGTGGTAACACCAAAAGAGTTCCAGAGTTGTGAGATGAAATGTAATACTTTGGATACTAAAATAGTTAAATTATAAACTATATAAATATAAATCAAGGACAGGGGATATAAATATTCCTGCTCTTGTCAGGAGAACCAAATCAGAGTTCCATGTCTTTTGAAAAGCAGATCTACCTAAATATCAAATTTATGGATAATTTGTAATGCTTAATATGCACAGGTGAATATGTTGGGCTGATGTCTACCTCATATCTCTCGATTGGGGCCTCCTGTTGCTCCTGCTGCTCCCTCAAGGTGTGGTACTCCTTCTCAAATTTCTTCAGCTTTTTCTGGCTGATCTGTTGGGCAGTGAGAGCAGACAAACGTGTTTGATACTCATCAACTATAGCACACACACACAACGAATAATTACACTAATAAATGCAATTATACAATAGTATCTGGCTCATGCACTAAAGGTGGCTGCCAGTGAAGAATCTTTCCCATCTTTTGTAAACAAGCACACAAGATTGGTAATCGTTGCTGGACTGTGGCGTTCTCGAGTTCAGTCCAGCTTTGAATAAGATGTAATGGAACATGTTGAGAGATTACAGGCCCTATTTGCTACTGTTTATTTTTGTCTGACAAGCTGGTATGTGGGGATATCACTGTCCACACTGTCCGGAGTAACTCATGACACCTTACTGTTTCTTTGATATTTAAAAAGTTACTACAATACGCAGTAATCAAAGATTATAGCATTTTGAAATTAGGCTGTTAACACCAAAGCATGCACATTAACAGGGGCTGAATGTTCCCTGAAGAAAGGAAGGAATGTGTATACCAACTTTTATGGCTGATTGAGATAACATTGTATTTTCTAATAATGGATTACTATATAATTATTATTATTATTATTATATAATCAATTACACACTTTTGTGGCTTTTGTGCCGTTTTACTGTTTTTCTTAAGGAACCTGAAATTCTCTAGTTCAGTATGGTTGCAGAAAATAGCAGAGTCAAATGAACTGTGAACAAGTTTCTCTTGGCAGGTAAAACTAAATTGCATCAGTTCACACTACAGTATTCATCGTCTCCACAAAACACAAAATTCAGTATACAGAGTTTAGGTTCAGTGCTTCACCTCAGATCGCCCAAAGCGGGCAAAACAGAGTCTTATTTAAACACACGCTTACAGTCAAATTCATGCCTACAGATGCAGTTTGCTTACACACTGCATTTAAGCAATCTCACCAACAGGCCTCTCACTGCCCAGCTGCTGCCTTACATTTTGGCTTTTAAAAAGAGACACTATATATGTTCATGATTTTCAGCATGAAAGAGAGATTTGCTTGTCAATTCTGTGAATTTTAATGCATTTAGTTAAGTCTGCATCATCAATGAACCGTTGGTCTTTGCATGCATACCTGCATGTGTGTGTTACAGTCTCATGCTCAATGTTATTCTACAGTATATCAGAGCCAAATCCTCCCAGCACTCTTCATCTAATGATGTTAGCAGAACTGGGACAGCATGGCCCACATGTTGTCCTGTTTGTTCTAAGTGTGTCTCTGCAAGTGTGTGTGCTTGTACATGGGAGACAGACAAATGAGTGAAAAAGTACAAGAGGTCATTAAAAGGGCAGGAGTTGCCTCATTCATCTCCTTTCTCTTTCTTTTTTTCCTCCTTTCTCTCACAGCCTTGACAGACAGCTGGGTCTCCAGAAGTTACTACTTAGAAAAGCAATAAGGAACACAGAGCAACTATGGCTCTCTCAAGCACAGCCATAATTTATAAACACAAAACATTTCTCATCTTACAAGTCTTGGATCAATTATGAATTAGCAAATTACCTGCGCAGTACCATCAGTATTGTTTTCTTAAGTACACTAGAGGAAAACACTGGCTCTCTTCCAGGTGATTTGATAATCATTATCTGCTCTTCTGAAACTAAAATCCTATTACAAGCTGTCTTCACCTGGATAGCTGTAACTGTATAAAAATACCTATGCAGACATGCTCATATGAACTAGAGAGAAAGTTTTGAGCTATGACATAGACATAAAGAGATGGAAACTAAAACACACAGGTAAACAAAAACAAAAAAGCAGGCATTCATGATTTCTATTGAAATGATGATGTATTAGCTTTAGAAGTCAAAAGGTTGGCAGACAAGATGAGGAAGTAGGTGTAACAACTACACACTGAGACAACTTTAATGACCCTACTTTGACCCCGAGATTGTCTCCTGAATAAATTTCGTGAACTGACTGTAGTTTCCAACTGTCACATATTCACTTCAAAATTATTCAAATTATAATGACCTTTGACCACAATTACTATGTAAAGTAGTTTAAAAAGTTTTACTTTAAGTTTCTACTGGAACTCACACAGGCACTACGATAGCTGTACTATAATAAAAATATAGATACGCTTACTGATTCCATAACTTTACAACAACCTTTTACTTTCCTTTTCTTGAGATAGGATTACTATAATCCTGATTTATGAAGCAGGGAAGGGATGAGCAAACAGTTCAAAGGGTCAAGGACCAAAATGTTTGACTTTAACCTCTGGTACATAAATAAAATATATTTTAAAATTCCATGTAGCCAATTTAGTTCTCCATAACTTTGTGCTTTTTAGCATCAACATGTACATGGCTAACCTCCCCAGGTAGGTCATCCAAAGGTCCAAACTTTACATCATGTTTTAAACAACACTATTAGATATCTGACATTAACTGCATACCTGGCAAATCTGAGCCAAAACGCTCAATAAAGTCAGAGCACCTGGCAGTGCAGAAAGATTTGTGGTCCAATCAGAAGGCAGTGTCACCCGTCAATGAGGGCACCAGTAATCTGGTCAGTTAATCCCTTTATAGTGACATCCAAGCTTCAGATTAGCCTACCTTGATTCAGATTTAATTCCCAGCTCCACCACTGCCATACTCACTGAGGTCAAATGACTTCTTGGAATTATTTTGTCTTGCCACATACAATAATGTGCGGGAAATAACTTCTTAAAGCAGTAAATTGTAGGTCAATATGCATCAATGTAACTAAATACAGGCATTTTATTCAAATGGGTACAAATCCCTTACAATGCAAGCATAACTAAAGCTTAATGATTACATTTAACATAATAAGACAAAAGCAGCACATATAAGGAAAACAAGGATTCCATTTGAGAGGCCTCATCAGCCCAACCTCATGATTTATGATCAGAACTGATGCCTCCAAGATGAGTACTGAAACATCTTCAAAACCGCACACACAAGTACAGTTGCCTCTGATTTAGATCCGCTAGATTTGTCTCTGCCTTCCACCTGTCTAACTGGGAACCAAAAAGCTCAGATCTCTCTCCATGCTGGCTCCTTTACAGAGTTTGTGCTAATAAATATCTCTGCCCAAAGTTACCTTCAAAGTCAGGGCCCTCTTAACTAGACCAGACTGCTCAAAACAGGTCAGGACACAGGGGTAAGTGTGTGTGTGTGTGTGTGTGTGTGTGTGTGTGTGTGTGTGTGTGTGTGTGTGTGTGTGTGTGTGTGTTTTTGTGTGTGTTTAAGAGACAGACAGAAAGCGAGAGGTGTGTGTGTGTGTGTGTGTGTGTGTGTGTGTGTGTGTGTGTGTGTGTGTGTGTGTGTGTGTGCATTGCATCTGTTAAACTTGATTTAAAGTTCAAAAGTGGCCCCTACTGGTATTAAAGTAGTACTGCTGGACTACAACGAAGGTTTCTCCACGGACTCAATCCATTACATCTTATATTGTTTATCTGATTAGTAGACATACTGAGTTTTCTGTTACAAATATTCTATTACTGTATTACTCTATTATTATTTATTAATGTTTGAGGTTTTCTGAACATTTTGAAGACCATTAGCTTTACCACATAAGGGACTTGTATACATTTCTATTTTTACTCAAAATGAAAATTAGGTTACTAACAACACGTTGAATACAAAACTAAACCTATTTTAAGAGGCTTGTATAAAGGATGTAAGGCTGAAAAAGACACTGCTACGTTATTCTTTTTTTTTTTTTAAACTCTTTACTCACCTTTATGCTACAGGCCAGCTCCATCAGTTTCTTTGCGTTTTCTTCAGAGCGGTACCTCTTTGGAACCGGGACACGAAAGAATTTGAGTGCACCTTCGAAGTCTGTTTGGATCAAATCGTCTTTTGATGTCTGAGGAAAAGGAGGATGGGAACATAAAAGTAAATTATAAAACCTTTACACAAGCTGGAGTAGACTGTTGGTAGGACATTTATTTCCCTTTTTGCAACATGAAGCAGCACGATCCTCACTGGTTTACACAATTTTCTGAACTATATATGATAAATAATAGGTTTGTGATAAAAACTAACTTAAGTCTAGAAACAAGCATATGATAAAAGTTGCTCAGATTTTTTTTTTTTTTTTTTTTTAAACAAAATGGATCCCTCTTTTGTTCTCAATAGGTGACACTACACTAACATCTTTCCTTGGTTTGATTTTCTTACTCAGAGCTGTTGTCGCTAGTGGTGGTCGTGTGTTTGTGCGAGCATCTGTGTGTCTTCATAACAGCTCGGGCTACTTTACCTTCAGAAGTGCCAAGGCCACATTGAAGATCACACTGATGCCCTGAAAATAAAGACACATTTTTCATGGAGTTACTGTAGGTTCAAAGAAATAAAAATAGACATGGGTTTAACTGTCTAAAAGTAATAAAAACGGTGCATGCTGTGTAGTTTTTATGTACTTTAAAATATGATTTGCCATAAATGGACACATAATACACAATAATGACAAAAGCACATTTCCAGATTAATTTAAACAAAAAGAGAAATGTCTAAACGATATACAGTACATAATCAGACACATTATTTAGTGCTGCAGTCCCTGCTAATAATATTCATTTACCA
This sequence comes from Sander lucioperca, assembly GCF_008315115.2. Classification (NCBI taxonomy): domain Eukaryota; kingdom Metazoa; phylum Chordata; class Actinopteri; order Perciformes; family Percidae; genus Sander; species Sander lucioperca. The sequence continues at coordinate 10,881,867 of NC_050173.1, read as the reverse complement.
GCATTGCCTATTTAAATTTGCTCAATGTCCCCTACTCTTCCTTGCAGCTTATTTATCAGAGCTGTCAGACTTTATGGGAGGTTGAAAAACAATAAACATAACATCCCTCTACAGAGCTTCAGGATTTGGCAGGTCAACTTAAAGACATGCGGAGACATTCCAGTTGTCTTGGCTTGGACCGCCATGCTGAAAAGTCAACCTTCCCCTTAGTCTAATAAGGTTGAGTGTGATTTAAAGCAGGCTTTCCTCTCTGTTCTTTGGTCTGTCCATCATTTCCTAGATCTTGAACAGTCCCCCGTTCTTGCTGTTGCAATATATCATTACAGAATCATGATGCCCTGCATTATTCAGGTAATTTTTGGGGCATCATTTTCACTAGATGTAGCTTTGAAATTAAGGCCAAAAAAACATATTAAAAACTACTCTACTCTGAGCCCTTCAAGTGGATGAATTACTGACTTTGACCTAACAGCCAGCTCTTGGAAGAGTGTTCAGTGTTCCACGTCTCGCTTCAAAACTTTATTATTATATCAAGTCCTGGGGGCTCTTAGTGCTTGAATTTGCCATGGTCAACAAATCAGTCAACCAACAGATCAAAATAAACAGGATGCACATGAGCTCAGTTTGGAGTGTCATAGCAAATGATTCCTTAGAGTACATGTTTCTCTTTGTCAGTATGGGATAATGTGCATACATAAATGGCAAAAATAAATTAATTGAATTGGTTGAAATTGAAAATTAAATCTGTAACACAGAGTGTTTGGGTCTTTCATTACCAACCTCACACAGTAGCAGGTCAATGATGTGGAAGACCATGTAAAGAGGGAACTTGGCTGTGAAGAGGGTGAGGAACCACTGAGAGGCATACATATGAGCCTCCAGACCCACATTCAGGAAATGGTTGTACAGGTCTGGTATATATTCCTGTTTAAGACAGAGAGAAAGCAAATGACAGAAGGAGGTGGGGGAAATAAACACAGAGGTAAAGAAAGAAAGAAGCAATTAGACCAATTGTATGACAACTAACACATTTTTTCAGCCTGATTATGCGTGAACACAGTGAAGTCGACCACTGTTATGGTGTACATTCAGAAAAAACACTTTAGATCTGCAAATGGCACACACATACCTGCATGAGTCTCTCAAGTTGGAAGAACTTGCAATGCAGATCTTCAAAGTTCTGCTTGAAAAGGTCCCTGAGCCCGTAATCAAACATGATTTTGACCAGCACACTGAAAGCCTGCTCCTCTGGCATCTGAAGAAGACGGTTTTAGTAAGTATTACCTTCTGCCAATTCATATCCTAGTAACACAGGTTTCAGATGAGGCTAATATGGCAAACCTTTTAATTCACAGCTTTCCCATATGAAACTACCTGAACTTGTTAAAGAAATCCTTACAATGTTGTTATACTTTGCACACATCTCCCCTGGTCCATCAGCTTCTAAGAAGACATTGACATTGGATGTCCACTAGGTGGCAGTGTTGACATACCAATGAACTGCAGGAGGTCCTAAAGGCTAGCCTAGCCTAGCTTGGCACATGTACACAAACACATTATATTTTATTTATAAAAGTAAAATTTCAGTGTCCCACAGATACCAACTTGCATCTGAAATCTTTCTCAAACTGTTTTTGTGCAGTAACAGTAACAGTACATCATGCATTTCACATCCTACACTTAATATACCACAGATAAAGGCTCTAAGACAGGGGTCTTCAACGGTTTTTAAACCAAGGACCCTTTAACTGAAGGAGAGACGGAGCAGGGACCCCCTACTACTAATATTGTATAAAATTAAGTTGCATATTAAACTGGACCTACAATAAAGTGTAGGGCAGCCTAAAGCCTTTATATATACCTTTTTAGTGCACAGAATACTAAGCTATCAAAATAATAATTGTTGGTTTGATTTTATAAATATTTTAATGTTAAACATACATGTGGCACAGTGATTAGGATTAACTGTATCTGTAGAAGGCTACCTCAAGCTTGATTTATACTTCTGCATAAAATCTACGCAGTTGCTATGTACGTAGGTACGTGGAGACACAAACCTACGCCGGACCCTACGCCATAGCCTGACATGCACCTCTCGAAAAATGTAACTACATTTACATGTTGCAACGCTACCAAGGCCGTTGCTTGGTAGCGTTGTATTTCCCCCGACTCTTTTCCTGGTTCTCCTTCTCCATAAACAACATGAAATCAAGGAGAGGGTTAACTTTTCCTGCTAAAGATGTCCCACCGTGGTCAGAAATTACAGGGGAGACACTTTGTTTCTCTCACTATGACTCTAGAGTCACTACTCGCAGTACTACGCACACAACAACGCACAAGTATAAACATCAGGCCACTTAAGTAGGCTACGACGAAAGCTCTGTGTGGAGCCTCCGCAGAACCATAAATCAAGCTTATGTGACTACCTTACCCATAGGCCAGAACAGCCTATCATCAGTGGGGATTTATATTCGCTAATAATGTTAGATTCATGTTAAGACATTTTAATTTGAAAACACTTTCAAAAATTAACAATAATTTGGAGGCCCCCCTGCAGTGACTCTGAGGACCCCCTAGGTGTCCCGGGCCCCTCTCTGCTCCAAGACATTCTAAATAAGGCAGGCCAATCATATAGCACTGCAGAATGTCAAAAAAAGATACAGTCCCTCTCAGCTCTTGAAAGTGGATTAAATTGGATAAGACTTTTGCTGGATCCTGCTGATATGTGAACTCACGTGCAGCAGTAGCACAGCAGCCAAGAAGGATTGTCCCTGGCAGTAACCAATCTCCTCATCGTAAACAGAGTAAGCCTGAAGGAGAGGACAAAGGCAAACGGGCACACAGTAAATAAGTTTCACAGTGAATTCAAAAATTTATGAGAAATTAAATTATGATAAAATCATTAAAAAAAATTCTGGGTTGTGCTTGTCCAACTATTGTATAATAGATGTTTATCCAAATGTTTGCAACTGAAGCCTGAAATGTAATGTGATAGAGAGCTGAAGGTTGTGGGTAATTTGAACAAAAAGACCAAATATTTTTCCTTAGAAGTTGACGAACCAGTCAAGGGTGAGTTCAGTGTCAGTACACTGAACTTTTAGACAGGCAGTGAGAAAGATGGCGCAAGCTACATTGGAAGCTTAACACAGCTTTAAATCAAACAGAAAAAATTAAAGAGAAGTTGAGAAATTACACACAAACAAATAAAGAATAACATAGTGTGCATACCATTATATCAGTCAAATGGAATTTGTTTGTTTATTTTTTTTATCTCACAGCAGACTTGTTGGGCTACAGAGCACTTGAATTATAGTGTACAAACTGTTGAGAGTAATATCTAGTAGTTTGTATTACCTTTTTAGAAATCTAAAGTTGTTTAAGTGTTTGCACTGTATGCTTTACGTCTTCAAACACACTTGACTGTATTGTCAAGGGCCTCATTACTGGTATTAGAATAGCAGTAAAGGAAGACAAAGATGAGGTAATGATCTGGAGTGAGGGACAGGAAAAAAATAAAAAATTACAATGAGACTGTTAAAAAGACAAACAGAAAAGAAAGGTTAGGAGATTGTTGGTATCAAGGAAATGGAGTAAATATGAGGGGAGGGAGCAAGGGAAAGGGGGCTGTAGTGGCCTACTGAGCTACAAACACAAATAATGAGTACAAGTCAAACAGACAAAGTGTGGATCAATCCATACACAGAGGAAAGGGAGGGCCCACTGAATTATTCAAACACACCTGAGGAGGTGCTTGTCTGGAAAAGAGATGGATGTCCTTACCTGTATTATACATCATGAATGAAATGACAATGAACAAAGTGCAGCTAGTTTATGTGGGATTATGGAACTATAGGTTGAAATGTGTGTATATCTCAAATGTATACATGTTAATTCTCATGAGAAAGAACTGACACTTAACAATGACTAAGTATTTTATGACAAGTTGCCAGGTTTGCCTAGTGTCTAGAGTGTGTGTGTGTGTGTGTGTGTGTGTGTGTGTGTGTGTGTGTGTGTGTGTGTGTGTGTGTGTGTGTGTGTGTGTGTGTGTGTGTGTGTGTGTGTGTGTGTTCGATCGATTAGAAACTTGTGTTTCATTTCTAGACAGGCAGTGGCTGTTATGAACTCGCTGAACCACCCAGAAACAGAACGGCTGTTCAGTTAATTAATAAACAGTTCCCTTTAGCTGTGACAACTCGCACTACTGCTCTGCAAACTTTGTCTTCAGACCAACTGTAGCAAGCAAGTCATTTACACAACAATTACACCGTATGACATGGAAACGTGAATCTTTTTCACATGCATCCTGCTTTAAGTGGTTCTTGCAAATGAAGACAACTGCTACCAAAAAGACCAACTGTTTATGTCTCCAATTACAGTTTTACAGCACTGTATTATGCTCAGTGAGGTTAGGGCCACAACATTTATAAAAAATCACCCAAAAAACACTTGTGACAGAGATTGTACAGTAAAAATGAATCCGTTATTTACTATGACGGATAGGGTCGTAGGAATTCCATTAAACTTTATTTTAAATAGAGGATACATTGGGTGAAATTTCTGAAAAGATGGATAAAAAAACAGGTATTGTTTGTATATGTTCTGCATTTAAATTAAATTTCAATGCAGTCAATGTTGATCAGAGTGGAGAATAGAAGAAGGGAAAAAATGCTTGTTTCTGTACCTTTCTCTACAAAAGGTTTACAGCTCATTTGGTATACTGTCAGCTGTAGCTATTTAACTGGCTCCATAATGGCCTGTTGACTTTAAAAATGTAATTTAAACATCCTCTTGCATGTGTGAGTGTCCCACCTTGCAGATCTTGTAAAGGGAGTCTTGTCCATCTCCTCCAGTGTCTTTGAAGTAGTCATGAGCTGGGAATGTCCTGTTAATGTCCCTGGTGATGGCACTGTCCTGAGGGGATTCCTAATAATGACACACAAGAAGTTTTATTAGCGAACTACTGGGGGGGGGGAAATCCATAGATGCCCAGCAGTGGTCAGTGTACCTCAGTATGTGAAGGCAACACACTGCTGAGATTTACAGTATACTACTGGAGGCACAGAATGTTCTCTTCCACAGTACAGACTGTACATCTACCCTGTATCTCTACTTATCTTTTTTCTGTCCATTTAGTTCTAATTGTAATCGATTTAGAACTTGACTTAGATACACTAACAATAGTTAACAATAATAATGCAGCTCTGACAAACTGTAAAAAAATAACATTAAGGGAAAACTGACCAAACACAAACAGATTCCTATTATTCATCATGTGGATTCAACATACAAGTTTTCTCTGAAACAAACAACATACCGAGTTCATTGCCTAAAATCGGGTCACTTTGTGAAATACAAGAAACAAGAAAATCTCTGACACATTGCCCTACTTTAGAGTGATATCAACAAGGAGGTCATTTGATAGAAAAAAAAAACCTAAGAGACTGAAATACTGTACTGTATACAACAGTCTGGTAAGATTGTTTGGCTTTCATTGTCACACCTACTAACAAACACTCTGAACTGTAACAGAGTGAATTGATGAGTGACTAGAACAGAGAGCAGGAAATGTGTTAAGGTGTGAATACAAAATGTATTCACCTGAAACAAAAATCTAAAAAGGAAAAGAGCCATCAGCACCATAACCTGAAGGATTGAGGGTGTTGTTTGCAGTACATGTTTGCTTTTTTTCTTAAAAATGAATCTCATTTGGGCTGAGTGGTGCCACCATAGACTGTATATAGAATGGACCAACAGATCCCGTTGCTCTGGACGGAGACCAGTGAAGGATTTTAGAAGCACTTTTCCGGTGAGTGCTGAGCGTTACTGCGCAGCCTCCAACTGAGAGAGACGACGTAAATGTGACATGAGCAACCTGTCCGAAAGTTGGAAGTCTTCTGGTAGCTGTGCCAAGAGAAATCTCAATCATTCCCAATCTTGCAGAGACGGAGAGCGTAGGTATATGTAAGGAGATAACATAGGCAAAGGCTAATTATTGCTAACTAAAATGCTAGTTAACATTAGTAATTAAACTTAAACAGCTAATCTAAGTTGAAACTGCCTGCGAGCTTCTCCTGTACTATACGGTAATTCCTCTACTATGCGACAGTAAGTCCCGTTGTTATGACACAATCGTTAGCCTATTTTTACAAAAACGTCTGCTACGGAGCCATAACGTGAGGTACAAGGTAATGGAGCCTTTTATACATTGTCGTGTTTCTTTAGAAATAAACAATGGACAAATCAGATGTAAAGTTATTCGCTGTCAAAGTGACGTCAAAATGAATGGCAGTCAATGGGATGCTAACGGGGGGTGAGTGCTTGTTAGCATCAAAATGGCGCCATAGGATCTACGCGTTGTGAGGAGAAGCTTACCCCCTTGGGTGCCACTAGCTGGAAAAAAAGAAGAGTCTTTAACTATGCTAGCAGCTTTCTGAGACAACAATGGTTCAATGTCAGCATGCTAACATGCTCACGATGACAATGCTAAAATGCTGATGCTAAGCAGGTACAGTATAATGTTTACTATGTTCACCATCTTAGTTTAGCTAGCTTATTATCACTAAACACAAAGTACAGCTGAGGATGATGGGTGTGTCATTAGCTTTGCAGGTATTTAATCATAAACTACTGGGCAAAATTAACATTTTGACCTGATAATGGTAATGATTAAAGAGTGATCATCGAAAAGATTGAAATGTGTCGTGAAGGGGAAATTAATGTTTGTACCAAATTACATTTTAATCCACCCATTAGTTGTTGATATGTTGATATTTCAGTGTGGACCAAAAGTGGTGCACCAACCGATCAACACAGACCACACTGCCATACCATAGAGCTATGTCGCTAGCATGGAGGACACAAGATCAGAAGAAACTGTTCATGGTCAGAATACACTGATGTAGGGGTGACCCCTAATAGTGGAATATCCAATGCTTCGATGGAAAGAGCCTGATTCGACTGCCAGTCTCACAGACAAAGATTCTGGACGAGACGAGTGTAAACTTGCAGCTACTGGCAATGTGCTGGTCTGCAACGTTCTGAAACCTGCCAGGTTACACCAACGAGATGAGACGAGACGGTGTGTCCTCTTCATAGCACAACGACTTTTTGTACTTCCGTCCTAAGTTCGGACTTTCAGGCTTTTTTGTAGCTGGATATCATTTATTGCGTCTAAATATAAACATGGATAACGTTAGTGATAGTGAGATGCTTGCTACAGCTGCATTTCTAGGGATGAAACGGCAAAAGCGTTTTATATTTCTGATACACTGCTTTGTTCTCAGGACGCTCACTCTCTAGGTTGCTCAACCATATATTGTGCTTGCAGGCGCTCGTTGAGCCTCCGGGCCGGTTCAGACCGCTGCAACTTTTACCTGCATCGTTCTAAATCGGTTTCGTCTCATCGCGAATCTTCTTTGATGCTTTTAATAACATAATATGTCAACAATAAAAAATCTGACCGCCCCGTAACAGATTTAAGTTTCACTTTCCATGATCCGTGACCGACGGTCGCCCCCCAACCCCCACGATTCAACGATCAGTCGACGATAGGCAACACTTGACAATTCTGATTCAACTATGAAAATTCTTAGTCAGGGACACCCCTACACTGATGCAAGTACAGAGGCATGGCCACAACCCCAACTACACACACAGGCCTGAGGCAACATACTTTTTTACTCTGGGATATCCCTCTACTGTGATGATAGAGCACAACACAGTGAAAATACCACACACATGCACACAGTTCAGTAATTACTCTACTAGCAAGATTAATCACCTCTCATTTCATTATTGATGCACAGTGTATTTGGAACAAACAGCCTCTAAGTAAGTAACGTTACTCCAAGACATCCTGGCCACTACATGACAGACCAAATACACATTTAAAGATATCTGAAACTATTTTGGGTGATGTAATACAAACATGGGGCATTCATTTAACTGTGTAGGCAGAAACAGCATTCTTTGTAGCCTGGTGCTACGACCCTGTTTTCATACCATCAGTGAAGAATAAGACAGTCAGCAAGAGCAAAGAACGAGCAAATTAATGTGATACTCCATTGATCCATGTAGGAAAATGTCCCAATGCACATTGAGAAATAATTCTTGAATTTTTCAGCATCCTGTGCCTTGCTCAATGGCACTTTTGCAGGATAGAAGCTTACCATCATTTGCAGCAGGGGCTTAAAATCCCTATTAGCAAAACCATCCTGCAATACCATAGTCAAAGTGGATGTAAATGAAAGCCAAATACCTAAGAAATCCCTTAATTTAAAATCATTTTTTAATCTCTCTTGTTTTCTGTAGCTAATTATACCTTCTTGGTCTATCTGTTATTGTAACTATCAAGTCCCTCCCTCTCCTTTTTCCAAGGTTTCTGTTCCAACTTCCACAGCGCAAGAGAGTGAAACAAAAATAACCAAGTATAAGAGGAAATGCAGGAAGAAATGTGTGCGTGCGTGCGTTGTAAGCACAGCCAATGTGACTAGATGCTTAAGGAAGTTTGAATAATGTTGATTGTCAGAGTAATTCTGGTAATTTTTTATTTTAGGTTTGTTGAATTTGTCCTCTTGCTTCCATGGAGAGTCCTGCTGAAACAGACTCTGTACAATTCTCATTTACTAGACCTGAAAAACATTAGTGGATTAATAGATATCTCCATCAACAAATGGACCAAATGATTAATCGATTTATCAAAAAATACGTGGCAGATAAGGGCTTTACCATGAAGCACATGAGTAAAGTTCAACCAGGTGTAACTATAGCCACTGAAAAGGTGCACACAGGCACTCCAGAAATCTTGATCTTGAAATTGGTATTGATGCATTTCAGAGCGCAGGGGTGGAGTTACTACATCCAGTGTGAAGGGCTCATTACACCGGGCTACAGTCTCTCAGTGAATGATAAGGATCCATGTTTATACAAGCACCACTTAGCCATACTTATCTGAAGTGCTGAGAGCATGTACAAAGACCTCTGACATAATGGACAATTAGCTTCCTTTCTGTCTGTCTATTCAGTTAAAGTGAGGTTAGGGTAGCGTGAGAGGGGAGAGAAAACATCCAGTGTCTCATGGTAATGCGCGGAAGTGTGAGAGCGAGTTCAAGCGATTAAGAGAAGGACAAAGAGAGATAAGACAAAAGATAATGATAAGGATAGTGTATCTCTATGTATGTATAAAGAAGACTGTGAAATACAAAGGTGATAACATACATATCACTGTAGCTGATATTTAAACAATTAATACATGTTGGCTTTCGAGGCAGCTATAAAGGGTTAGGCTGCTTTACAAAAAACTGTAGCTGTGGTCAGCTTGGATAGAATAAACAATACATAAATAGCATAACAGATAGCATAAAGACTGGATGCAGGAGGAAACAGCTAGCCGGCTCTGTCCAGAGCTCAAAAATACACCTACCAGCAAAGCTCACTAATTAACACTTTGTATCTTGTTTGTTTAATCCGTACACAAAGTATAAAAACGTCAAGCGTTACGTGCTGAAAAAAGTGAAATGATTTCCGTTCATACCATATAAGACTTATTGGTTTTTGCAAAGTAGAAACATTTTGCAAAAGCTTTGAAGCCCTCAGTCTAACCCGTTTAAAAGTTGCCTCTATTCTCTACCATCAACAGCAAATAAGGTGACAGGTATGAAAGCCAACTGCAACAGCTACTCAGCTCAGTTTCTGTTTAACTCTCCTAACAAACACAATGGATTAGGGGTGGAACAGTACATGTATTCGTATTGAACCGAAGCGGTACGGGCGTAAAAATAAATCAAACTTGCATGCAAATTAATTAATGTAATGCGGAACTAATGTAATGCGGAACTACTGTTAGATACGCAAATTCTAGGGACACCTAATCTGTAGCCCCGCCTTAGCTCTGAAGCTAGCCGAGCTCCGCCTGCATGCAGTTTTTTGCAGGTCGACGGTCCAATGAGTGAGTCAGAGATAGCAGCACTAAAGGACGAGTATGGTGAGTGGTGGCGACCCACAAGAGTTAGAGGACCCGCCGGCCTCCTTAAGATCGCAAGTTTGGGAAAACTTCGAGACTGTATGGATGAAGCCTGGAGCCTCCTGTGTCATTCCCTCCCGCCTGGTGCCGTCCCGGCCTCGAAAACTTCGGTCTTCGGTCTTCGGGTCAGTTACAGTAGTACAGGCGAAAGAGTGGTGGATAAGACGAGGACCGTGTGTCGGCGTTGTTCAGCAAATGTTGGGTATGTAAGTGGAAATACATCTAAGATGCTAACGCATATCCGAAGCCATCACCCAGCTGTACCAATCGCTGGAACGAGACAAACAACTTCTCACAGACAACTTCTCCTTCCTACAGTGCTTAACCAGCCTTTAGATACAAATACAAATAGGGCTTCAAGTATTTGCTGCATGTGCTCGAACCTCGTTACAACATGCCATCCCGTCGACATATTTGTTGTTGTTGTTATTATTGTTTATATATGTAATTTGCACTTTCATAAATAAGAGATGCTGTGTTTCCAGTTTTATAGCTGATTGTCTTATTACAAGTTACAGATGGAGTCTGGAGATGATGTGGGGTACTTATTGTTTACATCTTACTTTACGTACTTCAGGCTGTTGAAGCTAGCTCAGGGGAGAGACTGTATGACACTAGGTGGTACATGCACAATAAATAAAAAATTTGCCTTCTACATTTTTGTTATGCTTTTCCCTCCATTGTATTGAACCGAACCGTGATGTCTGAACCAAGGTATGAACCGAACCGTGACTTCTGTGTACCGTTCCACCCCTACAATGGATGTGTCGAAGCACTGTTTACGGTCAGTGACAAGTAATTGCCAGAATAGTACTGTAAGGAAATCAAATTAAGCACCTATAAAGAGCACCTATAAACTGAATGGAAGTCACGGAACAAAAAAAGTTCTTCTTACAGACGTACAATAAAAACTCTTCACTGGGGGTAAGCCAAAAATGGAAAAGTTAATGTGTGTGTGTGTGTGTGTGTGTGTGTGTGTGTGTGTGTCTATGAGCGTGTGCTTGTTTTACTATATTCGTGGGGTCCAAAAACCGGGGAATACAGTATACTTGTGGGGTCTGCACAGCCTTGTGGGGCCCAAAATACTGGACCCCACAAGGTTAAAGGGCTGTTTGAGGGTTAAGACTTGGTTTTAGGATTAGGGTTAGAATTAGGTTATGGTTAGGGTGAGGGTAAGGGTTAAGGTTAGGCATTTAGTTGTGATGGTTAAGGGTAGGGTAAGGGGCTAGGGAATGCATTATGTCAATAATGGGTCCCCACAAAGATAGTGAAACAAACGTGTGTGTGTGTGTGTGTGTGTGTGTGTGTGTGTGTGTGTGTGTGTGTGTGTGTGTGTGTGTGTGTGTGTGTGTGTGTGTGTGTGTGTGTGTGTGTGTGTGTGTGTGTGTGTGTGTGTGTGTGTGTGTGTGTCCGTGCGTGTCTAAAGCTAGGAATAAAGTACCGGAGTAGGGTTTCCGTGGGAAGACTGACTAGCTAGCCCTCTATTGTTTATGTCCCTAATTTTCTCTGACTCAACACAATAGCTGACATGTCATTCTGTTATTCTTTCTTTGCTCCTAAAGGACCCTGCTGCGATGCCAAGAGAACATACGGTGATATTTATCAAGCTTGATTTTTATCAACCATGCTCCCCAACCCTAACAACCCTGAGTTTTACACTTTGCATTGTATCACAGGATTCAAGGCTTAATCAAATAAATAGTGAATGTGGCAGTAACTAATGCTTTGTAAATAACAACTAGTCTTAACTTGCTTTCATCATAAACAACTGAAATTTCCCTTTTCCTTTTAAAAATCCTTTTTTAATAAAGCTAATAAATATTAGTTAGTTAAATACAGTGATTCCATTAATCTTTCCTTTACAAGAATATGTAATGGACTGAACACATGCGCAAGCAACTGCAGAGCCATTTTCTCACCTTAGCTATCATTAAATCTTAATTGTCTGTCTCATGCCCTACTTTGTGCCATTTATGCACTGGCTGCTTCAGCACAAGGAGAGACAACAAAATATGTATCTGATCAGGACCAACATGACATAGAGGAAGAAGCTAAATCTTAATGACAACACTACACACATTCACTGCCAAAACTACAAAGGCATTCTCTCATGGTATTGCTTTCCAAAACCACTAACATTTCCCACTGCAGCTTCACCAGCATGCAAATTCAGCAGACCAACTAGTCCATTTACAGCATGTTAACAAAAATGTATTCTTATCTGTAACAATCTACACCAAAGCATTCACCATTTGGCAAAAGATGGGAAATTCTGCGTGAATGCAATGCTATTACTTTTCTTATCAACTGTAATACTTGATCTTCAGCCAGCAGTATTTAGCCAAGCCTTCCACCTCACTAAATATAAATATAAAGGTCTGTTTTTGTCACAAATAACACAGTATGTGGGTTAACAAACTTTCTGATTACTAACTGCAATTCACCTGTGGTAGGGAGGAAACTGAAAATGAAAGGAAAATTGTGGCCACCATGACTGTGTTTGTAGCAAAGTAATTTGCACAAAGAAGTTAGAATTCATTGAGATAACATTACATTTATTTGCTTAGTACAGACACACAACAACATGTACATCTTGCATCATGCATTGTGTAATGAAAAATATCTAATTTGTCACAGAGACGCACTATCATGACAGCAAAGTGAAAGAATGTTGCCCATTTGTTACAGCGGTCAGTTTCATCTTAATGTGATAATAATCTCAGTGTCTTAGAACAACTAAGTCATGAGTCAGCCATTAGTGAGGGTCTTGTGTGATCTATTGAGAGCCTTACAAATACACAAAGAAGAAAATCTCATACGGATTAAAAGACAGCTATGAAAATACCCTTGTGTGGGTATGTGTGTGTGTGTGTGTGTGTGTGTGTGTGTGTGTGTGTGTGTGTGTGTGTGTGTGTGTGTGTGTGTGTGTGTGTGTGTGTGTGTGTGTGTGTGTGTGTGTGTGTGTGTGTGTGTGTTAAAGTGCAGGCTTTACTGATCGTTCGGGGTACTGTCTACTCTTAGAAGAACCAGTATTCAGCTGGTGGAAATATACACACTATGCTTGTTCCCCACGACAGACACACACATCTGGTCAGCCCCAGTTCTTAAAAGTGGCGATGCACTTAAAGCGGTTTGCCAATTGCCTAAGATTCCAAAAGAGGAAGATGAAGAAGCAGCAGCCACCTTCTAATGTTTCTGGATAACTTATAAAGGGCTAAAAAATAAATAAAATGTCAGTGCATAATAAGGACTCTGGAAACACAATGAACCAGTAGCTATGGAAGCTACCATGGAAGGACCATTCTAATCTTCATTATTTGCACATATAGCAAATTTTATTACACTACCTATTTGCCGATGGCCTTCTCTGTTTTTTAACACATTAGTACTTATCAACTGTGTTTGTAGTATGCACTCATACATTATTGTGCCCCATGAACAATAATTTATCTCTCTCTCTCATAGCAGAAGGCTGCATTTAACCTACAAATGGCCTTATCCTAACCAACATGGCACTGCACCTTGACACAGCCATCACCAGAATGTTGTTCCCTTGAGAACATGAGTTGACCATTTTCCCACGGGAAAAAAAGGGAATGTGTGTGAATGCTAATGTTAGCATGTTTTGGCACAATAATTTACCAAGATACTTTGACCTAAATCTTACGCATTTCTGAGGAATTGTACCATTAACTTCTGTGGGAAATTATATCTTTTTAGTGTTGAACTTCTTGCCTCATATTCAAAGTAAGCGATTTTTCTTATTGCAAAAGACAGTAGAGACACCTTAACAGAAACTGCCCAAGTAAAATAAATGGCTAAAAACAACAAAAATACATTTCTGTAGTTTGGCAATCAGACATTCAATACACCATTTCTGCCCGCGCCATTTCTGAACAAAAGATGGTACAAAAAGGAAAGATTACAATATTTGGCAATGCTTCACAGATGACAGCCAAAATATTTCAAGACAACTAGGGCTGTCAAACGATTACATTTTCTTAATCGCGATTAATCGTTGAATTTCTATAGTTAATCGCGATTAATCGCATGTTTTATCACAAAATAAAAATTCGATTATTTTGCATTTCAGAACTGTTTTTAAGTACATATTAACAATGGAATGCAATTCTTACCAGTGTATCTTGATTGGGAATCAAATGAATGCTTGAACACTTGATTTTAAGATTTGTATTTGTTTATTATATATTTAATCTAGTCACACATTTGAATCTTGAGTCAATATTAGGGTTGGGTATTGTTTGGTTTGGATACCGGTGCTAGAGTGGTACTTTTAAAACGGTACTGGTGCCTTAACCGATACTTTTTAAGAAAGTAAAAAAAAAAAAGGGTACTAAACAGTTGGCAACATTAAAGAATGGCTTGTTTATTGCTAAGGTCATATCGTCAAAATGAAATGTTTAATAATAATAATAGTAATCACTATAACAATAACTTATTTCACTAGTAAATAGCTGTTGAATGACAAAAACAACCACCAGATGGGAAAACGGCATTTAACAACAACTTTGAATGCACCACAAGGCTGTAAATTACCAGTTTCATTGAACGCACCGTCTGTGTTTTTCCGACAACGGCAGCTGCAGACTGCTACATCCCGGTGTTGAATCCTCTACAGTGAAATACAGTCACACTTTACACCGTTTAGCGTTAGCTGTCAGCATTGTAACCGTGTTTAATCCAGCTACTAGCTAGCAGTAGGCTAACGTTAGCTGTTGTCGAGTATAGTGTTAACTAGCGTCACGTGCAGCAATGTTTCTGTTGCCTGTAACATCTGTTTCAGAGCATCAGAGAAAAGTGCAGACATATCAGTGGCACCAGAATGAGGCACCGAAATCCGCGTTGCTATTCCTGCAGCAGCAGGATGTGTTACGAGGAAGTACGGCAAAATAGTAGCCTGTTAGGCACGACGCAAAGCCGAGTGAAGTGAAAATAAATTAATAAATGGCGGCATGCGATTAAAAAAAATGAACGCATTATGCTCGGCCCTTAATCGTATCGCGATTAACGCGTTAATGCTGACAGCCCTAAAGACAACATGAATCTACCACAATAGCACATCATACTCACATTCAGTACACTCACAAAATACAGTGTATTCGAGAGATGTGATGTGCAGCTAATAAAGCAATGAAACACTGTTAGCAGCCTTGCTAGAACACCGTAAACAGTTAAATTCAACCAATGGTCACATCCTAACACACCTACATACACACACTCAAACACACACAAACAAATAATTTAAAATACAAACACCATTAACAGTTTTGAGTCATGTGTTTGTTCCTGGTTGATTTCAGTTTTACACAAGAGAGTAGCTGAATTAACAATGACATTACTTTACACAACAGATGGGGTTCAGGTTATTCTGTATGGAGTGTGGAATTTTAGGCTGGCTAATGTATATTTTTATTTTCAGTCTGTGCTGTTGCCTCTAAAAACAGTTGCATGTCTATAAATTAAGCCCTCGCTAAATGTAAGGAAAATACTTTCCCAACAATTCATTTTCATTTGTATATCAAGGCAACAATATATCACTTTACTGAAACAGTCATACTCATGCGGACAAGGCATCACTGGGCCAACACAGTGCAGTGGAACTACACAAAGTTTGTGTAAAACCCCCTCTTACTAAATCGCACTTAACTAAATCTTCATATGTTAGATATTTAGAAAACAATATCATTTAACCAAATGAACTTTCTTTGGTAGATTAGATAAAATGTATAAAGTTAGATTATCTGCACCTAAATAAATTGTAAAATGATTCTCCATGGTTCAAAATAGAGATAATGGTTCACAATGTTTGAGTTTATGACACAGTATGTACACTTGGAGTCATTTTGACATATTATTGGCTTTGATAAATTTGTATTAAATATCAAGTTAAGAGTGAAAAGAACCCACGTGTGTGTGTGTGTGTGTGTGTGTGTGTGTGTGTGTGTGTGTGTGTGTGTGTGTGTGTGTGTGTGTGTGTGTGTGTGTGTGTGTGTGTACTAGTCCCTGAAAGTGGGCAGAATAATAGTCACAATACAGCATACACCTAGGTTTGTAAAAAGGTCATTATTCACAAGAATATTTATATTATATTTCCACAATCACATAAGACTTCTCATTAGACTATTACTCTCAGCCAATCGCAGAGACAGGGGGTCAGGATCACAGTTCAAGGGTTATTCATTTAAGAGCTTAACGTTTTTACCATTGATAAAAAGCCTTGGTCTTGCTTTTCCTTGGACACAGTTAGGCCCGATCAGACAGAGCATGTTTAAGCAGCCTGGGGCAGCTTTTTAAAATTGTTTTCAAGGTGAATTAAGCATTTTGTTCACTGCTTTTGGGAGCCTGAGTGCCTCGCGTTTTTCCGCTGTATGCGCCTTGCATTTTTGCAACAGCGCCCTAAACGCCTCATGTTGAAATAACTTCTACTCAGAGCGGAAAAAGCGCCCAACATCATTTACTACTATTACTAGGCAACCTGCAAAACATCTGCTCTGTCTGATCGGAGTCTTATGAAATAAGTTTAGTTACATAATCAAAACCACAAAGGTGCAATGAAACTGACAAAGATTTGAAAAATGAATTGAACGATAAATTAACTGAAAATAATGTTTGCTGTTTGTCAGGTTAACAGTCGTACACCCGAGCTGGGTAGCATCTCATCTCACATATTACAAACAGCCGGCTCAATATGTGAACCTACGACCTAGTAAAAGACATTACATCGATCATAAAATTATAACAATCTGAAATTTCAAAGTTGATGTATAGATGTCTTGATACCGACAAAGCATAATCACTTCAGTCAATGCAAACTAACTCGAAAATGACATACTACGTACTAAGTCTAAGACCTACAGTTGTTCTTTCCATTTCTTTTTGACTGACTAAGCTCGATCAATCAGTCAACAACAAAAGACAACAAATACACAAACTGTTGCATCACTTTTTGTATTCAGATACTGAGGGGGTAGGGGCACGTAAAAACATATTTAAAGAGCTTCACCTTAGCACCACATTACAAAAACACAGCATCAACTGTCTTCTTTTTTGCATTTAACTCATACTGTGCTGATAATCTGGCAACAAAGGTCACATTGTTTCACATACAGTCTTTCAGAACACTTTTCTTGGAACGTTTTGTGTTGTTTTAGCAAAATAAGTTAAGGATTCACTTGCCATTAAAGGAAACTGATAGATAAAATTGGTGTTTAACCTCAAAAGAGTTCATTTCTGTGTAAAAAAATGTGTGTGAGATTTTTTTAGACACCTTTTTCTCCTTCTTCCCAACCCTTTCCATCTATCATCCCTGTCCATACACAGTACAGTATGCTGGGTTTCTAGGACCATTTTAAAAACACCTTGCAGGGCTATTTAGGCCTTTTCTCCTTCAGTGTTTTATTCTTGACTCCCTTTCTCTGTCTTTGCTAGCTGTGGCGTCTGCAGAGAGGACGCCGGTGTAACCTCCAAATGCGACAGAAACAGCAGTGACGGATCAATGCCTCCTTCCATCTCTTTACAGCACATTTAAGCTTAAAAGAGGAGACATATTACAGCAATCACATCAGGCTTTTAAAAAGTTCAAATGCCAACTTGGCACAAGGGTTTCCTTTTTGTGTGCCCTACACATGACATGTGCCAATTCCTATTTCCCCATGTCCGTATCCATACGCCGGCACTCCACATCCTTTTTCAACAGAACCAACAAAAGCCTTTTTAGTGTTCCTAACCCCGAAGCCACTGCCACTTCCACTGCGCTGTAAACAGAAGGAGCAGAGACGTTTGAGGCCCTTCCTGAAGGCAGAGTTGGAGAGGCTGTAGATGAGACAGTTACAGAAGCTGTTGCTGATGGCAAGCCATGTGGTTAGGAATGAGGCTGCAGGGTGGTGATAGATCCCTCCACTCTCCAACAGAAAGTAGAGGATGTAGGGCAACCAGAGGATATAAAACACGCTGGTAATGCGGAACAGTACCATAGCGTATCGCTTGTCTGGGTATGTTGATGTGGGCTGCTGATACTGTGGTTGCGATTTTTGTGGTTGAGACAAGTGGGGCAACTGCCCTTGCTCTACTGCACTGTTGTCCTTGAACGCAGATCCCACTGTCAATCCTGGGCCCTGCAGCTGTTGGGGTTTGTATCGTGCGCGGCGCTCGCTGATCTCCCGCGTGTGCTGCCGGCAGATCTTGAAGATGTTGGCGTAGGTATAGCAAACAGTGAGAGCAGCTGGGGCGTAGAGCAGTGCAACAATAAAGGTTGTGAAGGCCGGACGAGTCCTCCATTCAACTGCGCACCACTCCACCACATCCCCGTGGTAACCAGGTTTCCCCCACCCCAGAAAAGATGGGAGAAACACTAGAGCAGAGTACAACCATATTAGAACGATGCAGCATCGAATTCGACAAGGTGTCACCAGGGATGCATAAGTCAGAGATCGTGTGATGGCAATGTAGCGGTCTACACTCACACACGCTAACGACACCATTGAAACTGATTTCAAAACAGACACCATGTACCCGAACACCTGGCAGGTGAGTTTGGGGTCGAGGCCCTTGAGGTGATGAAGGAGGGACAGAGAGGGGAACAGGCAGCTGACCCCCACAAGCAGATCAGCGTATGCCATAGTCTGGATGAAAGCACTGGTGGTGTGCTGGCTAAGCAAGGGGGCACAGTGAAACACAAAAATCACCACCAGGTTTCCAGAAATTATGAGAACAGTGAGGAGAAGTATGATAGAGACTTCAAGCAGGCAGGTGGTGAAAATCTGGGAATAGCCTATCTCAAGCAGGCAGAAGGGAGCAGATAAGTTTGACGGGTCAGCAGAGCTTTGGTTCAGTGGATCCAGGGAGGAATTCATCATCTTGTAGCTGTATGGTTTCAGTCCAAACAAAAAGCTGCATGCTGCGGTTCCATGATGAGACTGCTGCCATCTGCCATTTCAAATGCAGGAGGGATGGAAAGGACAGCGAGAGGTGAGGAAGCCCCCTGGGTTTGTCCTCGGTGCAGGCAGTTGTGGTTTTACACAAAGATAGAAAACCACCAGTGTAAAAACAGATTAACACACAAAAAAAAACGTGTGTATTCCTTTTAATCAGTAAAGCAAATTTCCCAGCTAAAGGCACAAAAACGAGAAAAAAAACCAGAATGTGACTTTGTTTAAAGGAATTCTAGTCCAATCTATGCCTGAAATGCCTCCGCTCCCTATAAAGTCAAAGACGTCTTCAACATCTGCTGCAGCTGTAGAAAGCAATGATTGAAGCTCTCTTATGTGTCTATAGTCCAGAGTCACAGCTTACAATGAAAAGACATTATTGTGGAATGTGCTGCGTTAATGAATTGAGGGAAGGAGACATTAAGCATAATATCTCCTTTTTATTCTGTCCTTCTGCTTCTCTCCTGTTTCTTCTTCCTTTTTCCTTGTGTTTCTTGGCTCTCCTTTACCCCTCTTTTCACCACTCCTCCATGTCCGCTTGCTCTTGTCACAGTTTCTGTCTGGTCCTTCGCAGTAAAATCACAGCAGACTGGCGTTAGCTGAGAGAATGAAGGCGGTGCACGGAGTGACTGATATTTAAAACATGCGAACACACATGCAAACACACCTCAGCTGTTATTTCTATCCAGAGGAGCAGCAACTGTGTCTGGACTGGAAATGAGGTAGGCAGTCATACCGATGCTGGGAGAACCCCCGTGTTCATTTATCCTCCTTTGCTGTCTCTCTCTTTCTTGCTCCCTCTGCCTCTCTCTCTACAGAAACAGTGACACTGAGGCCCCTCCCCTTCCCTGTGGCTCCAACCAATGATTAACTGCAAGGGCACGAGGCTTGCCTCTTTCTCCAACCCTCTCACCCCTCCCTGTTTTTTCTATGCCAGTGGTTCTCATAATCGCCCTAAAATTCAAACATACTCTTTCACACTGTTTAAATTAGTAACATTCAGTGTTAACCCAGCTCTTTTGACCGTTAACATCTCAGTAGCCTCTCACCTCATTCCCAAAAGATAGGACATTTTTGAGTTGTAAGAATGGACATTGTCGTTCTACAGTGCAGAAAAGGTATTGTATTTGTTTGCAGGGAAACAATAAATGCATGCCTGGGTGCAGTTTACAGGAAATATTTCTATTTTCAATTTGATTGTAAACCAAGGACATACAGGACAGGAAAGCGTCTTTCCCTACAGTTTTGTGCATCTTCGCATGTGGACTACTATACACAAAGTATGTGCTTATTGCTGCACAGAGAAATCAGATCTCACTGTATCTGTGTGGGTTTATAATCTGCTTCTGTATTTATAAAGCACAGACAGTGCCATTATTTAACAGATAGTCTTTAGTTTCTTGTGTAAGAATTCATCCAGTCTAATGTGTTAAAACTTTCTCTAATTGTTTACCTAGGAAGCCATAACTGCATCTTTACTGACTCTCTGATTTGTTCATGCTGGTACGCCATACACTGAATAAAACTGAATAAAAGAAATATATTTGTAACCTACTAATAATAAACAGCAGCAATATAAAAGCTTAAGAGACTGAGAGACAGATTTAAATACATGAAAGCACAGTGCAAATAATTTAATTTGCCCTCACAGCCTGCGTGTAATTTGTAGCTGATTCACCAACGCATCAAGTAATTATGCAATTAGTAACTGGCTCTGCCTTCTAGGTGCAAACTGCAAGTAAAGGAGAGACTGAAAGGCGCACTTCAATGGAGGAAGTTCAGAAAGTTCAGATAAAAAATAAAAGTCTAGTGATGCTAAAATTAACATTTTCTAAGGCCACATTGTCTAACTGAGAAATGAATTGCTTTAAATTATATGTATAGAACTGTTTTATCATTAATAATAATGTAAAAGTGTATATCTTACTAGCCCTGTAATATGCCCTGAATACGTTGAAATAATATCACATTCTAAAAAAAAAAGCCCATGCTCACACAGTACTCAGTACTCATGCCTTTACAAGTAAACCTTGTTTAATAATGGTACTTATGTAATGTATCATTACACAATGGCCTACGTGTTTTTTTTCTTTGCAACTCTATGTGCAACTCTATGCATGTGTCTCTAAAAGAGCAAGAGAGAGAGACTATAACTGTATGGACACTTAAAAATCTACAGTACTAAGTGGCAACTACTTAACTACTTACTTTTGCATGCATCAGCAGATGCTGCGCCTCCACTTAGCATGAGAGTTGCTTTGACACAGTCAGCTACACCCAGGTAGCATGACCTCACCAGTCAACTTTTAATCTCCCTCCAGGCAACATCAACAGCCAGATTTGTATTGCAAGGCTCTAAAGGACTCAGTTGAACACTTAGTATTTAATTTTCTCAAACATGTTAGCTATAGCAAGTCCCAGTCAGTCCTTCTGTAAAGAGCCTACTGAATCTATGCTAGAACAATTACCAAGTCAGTTATTTTTAGATCATATGATGTGCTGATTGCATTTAATTACTCACAATCCTTGACAATTAGAAACATCAGTGGTTAATAATCACTGTCAGATTTAGTGCTGCTAGATCCTCACCCTAATGGCTTTCTGAAGACTGCAGGGTGTCTCGTGCAGGGCAATTTGGTGTAGCGTGATGGAGACCAAAACATACCCACACAGTCCCACACAGTCCCACACACACACACACACACACACACACACACACACACACACACACACACACACACACACACACACACACACACACACACACCTTTCTCCCCCGCAATCCAGACACACTCCCATGCTTTCACGCACCTCCTCTGCCCACCACACGAGGAGCTAAAAATAGATGACAGTACAATGAAAACTGTTGGAATTAGAAGAGGAATGAGAGAAAGGGAAGAGACTCAAAAGTAACACAGAGCTCATCATAGGTGAGTGGAAGAAGAGGTGAAAGAAAAAGTCATACAATATTGCAAGAACAAATCAGGGAGTTATGAGAACGAGTAAGAAGGAAGAGCGCGATGTACTATTAGCTGGTTGCAAGGCTGAGCATAACTTAGTCGTGTTAGCTGTCTAACTTATGCTTCCTCATTGCCTGTCAACCACTGAAGGACAGGCTTCCAGTAGCTGCCGCAAACTTGGCAACAACACAATGGTCCTAAACTTCTGTAAAGCATGTATGGTTTTAAGGAAAAGAAAAAAGCTGAGGATGTTAATTATGTGTTATGTTAAGATAATGTTTGCTCTTTACTGACATTGCTGTAGTTATTGTTGGGGTAGAATACAATGAATGCTTCACCAGTGATTCCTCTGTAGAATATCAGCCAATGTTCTGTATTGTTACTTAAATAACACAAAATTAATAAATCATCAACAATGTGATATATTATCTGTTTGACAAGCTAAAATAAGCACTATTTAAATAATAAGATAATAACTTGCAAGTGCCATACTGGCTGACTTCCATCGGATTATTATTAACACCCACTGTCCACCACCACCCAGCTGGTGGCTCATAATCCTGATAATTCTGTTCTGCTTTTATATAAATATAAAAATAAGCAGTCACTCGTGCCAACTTTTGTATAAACATGATATAACAAAAACATTTAAAAAAAGAACTGGTGAACTGATGTTCTATCTGAGGTTTTTATTAATCTGAGGAATGCCTAATAAGAATAGAAATAAAAAGAATTTCTAGGAACTGGACAGAGAATACACAATCTTTTATATTAGAGAATTAATTATGTTCATCTCTGTGCTCTCTTCAGAGCACCTAAAGCTAGTACATAAATACCAACATCAGGCAAAGGTGGTGAGAGTTGTTACATACTCACAGACAAAAACATTATTATAAAATTCCAGCCTGTTCACATTCAACTGCAAAATAATATGCTTTGTGATAATGTGGGAAACTGGCTTCAAAGTAGAATACAAAAACATCTTAAAGTATTTCAGCTGAAGTCGGAACAGTAATGCACATAAACCTATGGGACAGAGACACAGGCAGGCATACAGTCACATGGGGAAAAAAAGAAAGAAGCAGACACGTCAGGCTGACAAGACAGCGGGAGAGAAGCAAAAAAGAGGCAAGCAGACAGTGTGACAAAACACAAATGAGCAGGCAGACAGAGAAAGGCAGGAAGAAACACAAGTTGACAGAAGCCCAAACAGGTCTAGGTAGAAGTTGGAAGGAGTCAGAGTCAGGCGTACACAAATACATACGATTATAAAGACAGACAGATAGACAGAGAGGCAGGCATACAGGTCATTATGTGGGTCAGACAGAGACAGACAGGCAGACAGATAGATATGAGCACTTGTTTTTGCTCTCCACAGGAGGCTGGCGCAGCAGGTCCGGGGACCGGGCCTGTGTTTATCTGATCACATTGTCTACACTACACATACCGTATGTGTGTATGCTCATTTACACACCTTAGAAGACTACATTTGCCCAATTTTGTAAGAAAAAGGTGGTTGAATATCATGCAGTAACACAATATTACCCTTCTTATAGAGAGTAATAGTTCCACACTAACCAACTATTAGGCCTCATAACATTTGGGCCACAAAAACATGATACCAATTATGAACTAAAGTAGGTTATCAGTCAATCATCACCCATTTAAGTGTGTGATCTGATTGTGCGGTGTTCCTTTTACTGTTACAACAAGCTTACTCTAAAGCTCTCTCAAACTCTCAAAAATAGCATGTTTGTTAAAATACACAAACCTTTGACTTTTATTATTTCCCACCATCCCTCTCACCGATGGCCCATCCACAACAACTTTTTTTTACAGGATTATGTACACTATAATATCTATAGCTAAATATTATTTCAATTATTACAACCAAATTACAGTTAATAACATGAAAGAGTAAGGTTAAGGTTAAGCAACACTTAGTCTGGTACATAGATTATGCTGTTAAAATATGTTGACTGTTATGTAGTAATACGGTCACAATGGCCCTCATTTATCAACCTAACGTAGAAACCAGCACAGATATGAGCGCAGAAATCATCTTACGTCAGGCTTCACGTGTGATTCATGAAACGTTCGTATCACACCAATCAGAGCGTAAGAATGGTTGTACATTGATAAATGCAGCGGCTGGAAAAGATCATAATTTAAATTTCACGCCCCGTTATATTCTCGGTTTTGAGGCCTCACCCCTACAATTTACGACATGGCGAGACGTAATCTGGCTAAGAAGCAGCACTTTTCAGAGGTGGAGATTGAAACTCTGATATCTCAGGTTCATTTGCTCTAACGTGTAGATTTGGCAGCCTGAAAACAGTTATTAAAGGCTGTAGAAAGAATGCGGAATGGAAAGAGATCACTGATGCAGTCAACAGTGTTGCCGTAGTAAATGGGACTCCAACTGAAGTTTATTTAATTTATACATCCTTGACGTTTGCTATAGTCCTAATAGTAATATACAGGCTTATATTGGAATCTCTTAGGCCTACATGGTGTACCTATATTTAAATAAACACACAGTAGCAGAGTTTATGCAGTGTCTTTTATTTTACTTGTGTTTTTTTCATCGTTTACTTGTGGCCATTAACAACACTTCAAAAGAGAAACGAAAACTTGAAGAATAAATAAAAATGTTGTGCATCATCATGTTTCCTGTATTGAGTAGGCTATCATTGCCAAACATAACACTATACCTTTTAAAAGTGAGGAATAATATCCTGTCTCATTTGTATAGCCCCCAGTTGGGGCTGTGCTGGACACTGCTCTCTGGGCATCGGGTCATCTGGCTCCATCACTACATTTAAGCTATGGCACCCTGTTTTCCTGAGCGATGTTGTGCAGAACCCCACAGGCTAAAACACTGTTGCAGACTTTTTCTGGCGTGTATAGTAGTATAGTAGGGCGCCCCCCCCACCCACTGATGCAAGACAGAGCCATCTGCCCTTAATCAATCCGATGGAGCGCTCCACCGTGGCCCGTGCGCGTACGTGTGCACTGTTGTACCGGCGCATAGAGGTCTTCTAAAAGAGCCAGATCTGCCATTGCTGATAAGTGATCAACTGATGACTTCTCCTTCTCCTGTTAAACTGATTATATGCTGCTCCACAAGTCCACACTGACTCTAAAACTTGCGTACACAAGTTCAGACCAGACGTGAAATTTTATCGCAGCCTACGCTCATGTTCAAATTGATAAATGCCTTGCTTTGCGTAGGAATCGGCGCACGCCCATCCTACGCCTGTTTTATAAATGAGGGCCATTGTCACTGCCCCTCAGCACAATAACAAAAGCCATGGGTACACTTGTCTTAATCTTGTCTTAATGTCTCAATGCAACTTTTATCATCCGATCATGTCAGGACACATTAACTGTCAAGTCTGTGCACTCCGAGATTAGATCTTGCTCACATTAGGTTCCCATCAGCCAGACCACATGCCGAGGTGGCCTGGCTTGCTAGGTGGCTAGCTCTCAGTGCTCAAGTGCCATTTTGGATGCACCTATTGTGCATGAATAACGTTATATCCACTATCTGATCAGGCAGGTCGAATTGAAGTGTTAATTGCGGACAAATGTGAGTTCTGATCTGGCGCATCTGATCATCAAGGTAGCATTAAAAACAAGTGTAATCACATCCAAAGTCTTGCCTGCCATTATGTTAGGTTTTTCACGTCTTTCGTAACCAATTATTCGTTTGCCAGACTTCGTAATAACTCTGTCAGTGACGGGCTTCTACTCACTATAACTTATGGAGCTAATGCAAAAGTTAGCATGGTACTTCCAGTATTTAGCAGCAGGGGGACTTATATTGGGAAATTTGTTAGGGCTCCATCAGGAAAGAATAGGTCCATGAATGCCCGGCATTCAGATATGGGGATGAACACCAAGTTCAAACAGAGTTAGGGTACAGAAGTTCAAACAGAATTAAGGCACAAAAGAGGGCACAAGCTAGGACATGCTGTGCATGCAGTGCAATACAGCACAAAGAGATACACACAAGCACAGGCTGAATATAGAAAGCACACAAAACCAATTAGGAGCTGGCACATGAGTATGGTATGTACACATTTTGAAACAGGAGCTAACAAGGGAAAGAATGAATTAGTACATCAGCTTTAATTAGTACCAGAAATAATACCAACATCAATATGAAGTCAATTCTTTCCTAATTAACAGACATAATATTCAGAGTACTATTATGTAATACATTTCAATACTCTTTTTCAACAGTTTAGAGCTATTTAATTAACAAGACCTTTTTGTGTCTTAGTTCTAGTTGGATTTTTTTTTTTTTTAATGAAAAAGATGTATCATCTTTCTCTCCTTTAACTGTTCTTGGCTACCTTTCCTCATCTTGTTCTAAGGAGACTAAATAAAACACGCGTCTGTCAGAGTCAGGTAAAGCTGCACGGGTTCTCCACACTTTTCTCTGTGTGTTCGTTGGCTGATGTACAAACCTGGAATGCTTTAGTGCTTCTGCAGTTAACTCCTATCCAACTTTCTGCCCAATGGCTATCAAAACAGTGGCATTGTGATTCATAGTTATTGTTGTTTGACTGAAAGTTGAGATTCTATTCATACCATTCATGTTAATGGATAACAGTGTGGCTCCTAAGTGATTTTGGTGTAAATTTTCTATTTGAGTTTTTTTTTTTACTTTTACTATCTGAATTCTTTCATCATCACATGCCAGAGATGTAAGGCAAAATAAAGGAAAAGTGCAAAGGCAGAGAGAGGAAAAGAGCAAAAGAAAAAGGAAGGGAGGAGGGAAAGAGCAGAGTGGAGGAAAGGGCAAGACCAACATCTTGTCACCACCTGGGTCCCAGCTTGCTGCCTGGGGATGTTGCCTTTACATAAGAACACTGGACTGAGCTGCAGTCGAGAAAGAAATTACATTGAATAACACACTGTTCTCAGCGCAAAGGGGGACTAACCATCTACAGCAGTGCCTTACACACATTGCAGCACAGACAGACCTTCACATGCACACCATGATTCTCCAACAAACGCTAGCTGTCATTTCTGATTTCTGCCTTTCCATACATACAAACACAGGTCTGCAGAAAAGAGGCACATAGACAATAACAAAGCCAATCAGCTATGAAAAAGCTAATATTAAAAAATCCCCCCAATTGAAATCATCATAATTGAATAATAATAAACAAAGTATCATTTTAGACCAACTATTAAATGTAGTTAAATAAAGGTGATTTCTGGCCCAGGTCCAAGGCCAAGTCACATTGATCACATTTCGGACTCTTCTGACCTTTTTCTTGACTTTTGCAGGCGGCTTAAAAAACACACTTAAAAAAACACAGCCAACCTCATGAAATGATACCTTACTATTTGAAGGTCATAAGCAGATAGTTACATATATTGTCTTACTTCGTCTACAACATTAGAGTTTTTATAAGAAGTTAAGGATTATTAATTTTAACAGAACCATTAACACACTTTGTTGAAGAAAAGTGTATGAATAGATCACTTACATAATGCCAAAAATAATCAGCTGTCATGACCTACAGGGCAGCAGTGGATCACAAGTTTGAAGCACATGAGAGATAAACTTGTGAAACAGGGCCATCAGTGAGGTATACTTTCAAAGAACTGTTGCCAAGGACAATAAAAGTAGCACATGCTCTGGCCAGTACAAGACAAAAAACAATCAAATAATGAAATCTGTTTGAATTGAATGTGTTTCAGTTTGAGAGATCAAATTACAGCCAAGTGTAAAAACAGACAGGATAAATCTGTTACAGGATAAAAGTATTTTTCAGTGATGGCTTCGAATTGGACAAAGGTTTAGAAATCATCAGAGGTAAGGTGGACAGCTTGCTGAAACAAAAAATTAGAGGAGCTTGTGTTTGACTCATCTTGCTGAAAGACCGTTTACACCACCAACATTAGGGGATCATGGGACTTGTATGTCCTGGCCATCTTAACAAAGACAATAGTTTTGTGTGGTCTTACCTTTGTAATAAGAGTGCGGTACTCTTCTACCTGGTGGTCATTGTTATGGCAGCCTGCCAGGAGCTGCCACACCTCCCCACGGAGAGCCTCAGGGATGCCACTCCGTACCAAAGCTGGCAGCTGCCTGGGACGCACTGATAAGTTCAAATGCCTGTGAGAGGAGAGGAGAGGGGAGGGGGAGTTAACTATCACAGTTTATCAAAGACATCCTAATTTTATGTCACAAGTTCCTGCACTGCAATTTTTCTGGGCACACCTGCCTACCATATCTACCCACAACAATGTTTTCATTGGCTCTAAATCATTTCTAAAAAGAACCATCATCATCTCTACAGATGGTCAGCTGGACCAAGATGAAGATCATGGGCCAAGTATAAGGATTTACATGCATAGTGGTCTAAAAAGCTCCAGTCCTACCTCCCACAAGGGATACAATCAATCAAAGGCTCAAATGTCACTGTCTCAGAATGTTAATTATGTGCTATTTTTGTACGGAAACGTAACAAATGCCTTTTTTCTCTGACATTTGCATAGTAGTTTTGCTTTATTTTACCCCTGCACTATTTTTTAGCAGGATACGAAAACAATAGACAATAGCAGACAATAAGCCAATAGAAAATTACAGCAACAATACACAAAGGCCAGTTTTAATGCCTTCCTTCCTCATCTTCACATTTGAATGTTGAAGCTGTTGGCGACACTGTATGCATCATAGAATGAACTCAGGCATCTGCCCGACAACTAGTGAGTAACAAAAACAGAATCAGAGATATAGAGAGAAGGAGAAGGTGAACATGGAGGCACAGCTGTATCTACCTAACAACTATCGCCTGACTGGAGCAAATAAAAAATCCCTAACTCCCTGAAGATTCTCTCACTTTTCCCTCCTTTCTTAATTTATCCCTCTCTATTTTCTGAGTTAGTTTGGTTTATTTGTCAGGTTATGCAATATGTGGCATTTTCTGTTGAGACTAAGAAAGGAAACAAAAGTATACTGTGTACGTGTGTGCATGCATGTGTGCGTGCATGTGACGTAAGTAATGCCAGGCTTGGCCCTTAGGGGCATAAGATTGTAAAGGGCTTTCTGTGATTTGCCTCTCTGTGCTCCCTGAGCCCTGCATCCCACAATGCCACAGCACACACTCTCCAGCTCACACACAACATCACCAATCACTCGCAAAAAGCAAAGTATTATGACAGGCTAGTCTGAAGATTACTTTCTTTTTAGGCATTATTTTTATAAAAGAAGTGAGGCAAATACCACTGTGTCAACATTTGGCATTGTCAAAGGGCATTATATACGTACACCCAAATATAGTGAGTAATGAAAAAGAAAAAAAGATAAATTTATTACGATAAACATAGATGAGTTGAAACAAATCAATTATATATACAGTATGTATTGTATAAATGCAACCAAATTATACTGTTCTATTGAAAAACATAAATGAGAACAGACAGGGAGAAAGAGAGAGGCAAGCTATACGTGAGTGCATGTGCGCGTGTGTGTGCGTGCGCGCGCGCATGCGTGTATATGTGTGTGTGTGTGTGTGTGTGTGTGTGTGTGTGTGTGTGTGTGTGTGTGTGTGTGTGTGTGTGTGTGTGTGTGTGTGTGTGTGTGTGTGTGTGTGTGTAGAGCTTAACTTACAGCTAATTAAAGTCCGGGCAGTTTCAATTCAGTTCATCACGAGCTTTTGATTTTTAAAAAATGCAGTAATGGAAGAGGGAAGCCATCTTAATAAGCTGCTCAGGGCTCCAGACCAACTTTTTTTTGTGTAGCCCCTAAGGGCACAGGCAGAAAATTAAGGGCCGCGCACCTTAAATCGACCTGTAACGCAATTTTTCACATTTTCCTTATTTTAACTGTTGATAAAGGCTTTGGTAATAAACACAAAAACTACAATGTGCCGTTTTATTTTAGTTTACAGTCACATTTTAATTGAATGGTGCTTAACAAATGCAAATTCAGAAATGTAAACAAAGTATTATTATTATTATTATTATCATCAAACAGGCTCTCCCTCCCTCCTCTCCGTCTTTTTTTTTGTTAACACTTCCAAGGAAAGGGGAGTATCTAACACAGAGACTATATATTGAGACTATAAACAAAGGCTAAGGCTAACTCCTTATCGGCTATCACTATGCAGCCTTTTCCTCGCCAATGTACAATCTTTAGCAAACAAAACAGATTAACTTTGGCTGTGTGTCACCACTTATAAATGAATTATGGCGAGTTACCCTATGCCCCGAAAGCTAGCGTTAGCAGCTAATCACCGGTTTGCAGTAGCTTGTTTCAAGCTAGAGACACATTCGATTAGCATGAAAACATATCCCAGAGAACGATCCACTCGGTACACATATGCTATTAACCCCTAGGTTCATATTGCGCCGGAATCGCCCTTTAACGAGGGAACAAAGCCTTACCATTTGGATAATAAGTCCCCCCAGGTCTCCAGGATCTTCTCTGCACACTCCTTGGAAACATCACCTGACCCGCTGAGTAAAGGCTCATCATTATCTGGACACAGAAGGTACAAACACAAAGTAAGATCCCTTATTGTCATTTTTCTTCTTCTTAGATTTGCCCTTGAAATGCCCCAGATTACACACAATTTACCAGAGCTAGTGCATGTGAAATGAAAATGATTAAATAAATGTGAGGACTTAAAAAGGTATTATATGCAGTATATTACTAAAAAAACATGACCCACTAGAAATGTGTGACAGTGTCTGTATCTGCAGAGACCCTGTATTTTCTCTTTTCATCTTATTTTGCTGTATTCAGGACATTTATGAGCACCTTTGGGTCCCACGCTGAGTGTGTAACCCCCAGCCAATAACATAACAGCATGCAGGGTGTGCAGCCCTTTCTCATTCCCAATACCGCCGCTTGGTCACACCCTCTGGCATCTGATACCGACGCACAAGACACCCTTTAACATATTATGATACAAAGCGGCGGGATTTGACGAAGAACGAGTTGTTACATCGCTGTGTGCTTTTATGCGTTTCCCCAGCTCCTGGTCTCTCTCCTATGCTGTGCTGCATCTGTTTGACTGAAACACGCACACATGCAGCGATAGGATGAAGCTCTGCATTCAAACAAAACCCAGGAATGCAGCACCTTCCCGCAGGGTTGTGCGGAGGTGTATGTTTATTTGTGCTTTAGAACAAAACCAGCATAAAACAATCAGAAAAGAACGTTTTATTCCTCTGATTGACTGCTTTCTTCACGCTAACGGTGCTGCCTCTCATCCTTCACCCTCTAGCTCACTCGACCACCTCTGCTCACTCTCTCTGGCTCGTTGAGCAGAGGCCAACTTTGAATACTGTGTTTACAAATACCAACCTACAAAAATGTTTACCTTTAAGATGTCAATTGTTTCCTCATTTAAAGAGATTGGTGTTTTAAGTCAGCCACAAACCTTCTACTTATTGGTGTTACCAAGATAGTGCCTAAATGTACATACTGCACTTAAAGACACTTTGTTTTTAAGTGCATAATGAAACGTTTATATCACAGGCTGCGATCATCTGTTTTGATGTTTTGTGATGTTGTATACTGTATGTTTTGTGGTCTTCTGCATCTGAGCTGTGGTCATGATAATATTGAACTTGAACAACAGCTCTGAAAATAGATGTATTTTTTTTGATAAACTACATGACTACCTAGCTGTGGAATTTCATGATCTAAACAAATTGTTGTAAAATGTTACTATCTCTATGTACTGTGGTATCTAAACTGTGGACATGCAGTCCAAAGAGTGAGATCAAACTGTACCAATATATGTTCAGGGCCAATATACCAAGGACTAACACACACACACACACACACACACAAAAAACTGGGTAAGTAGTCTGTGAGGATACAGTACAAACGGTTCTGTAACACAGCGTCTGATCTCCCATGGGATTTTGAGAAACACAAGTCTATATCTGGTACAGCTCCACAGGGTAGAGTTTGAATTTGTATCAGTCATCAAGTCAGGGTATAAATGTAAATGTTAAACGCTAAATATCAGCATAACCTTGTTAAATGTCATGCTGCTGGGGAGTAATACTTTTATTATTGTGTTTTGGAGGTGCATGCTTCTGAATGAGCACAATGCTGATAAAGGGCACCACAATGTTTCAGCATTCCAGATTAAAAGAATACATTTATATTATCTTGCCAGTTAAGTGTCTGCTTTGAGGCTGTTTATGTGTCTGACGAGTTCAAACCATTTTCATATGGTTCTGCTAGGCAGGCTTCTTCTGTAGTTCTATGTGGTCATGTTTGCAAAGAATATTTCCATATGGCTTACATAAATAAATTATACCCTTTGCTATATCAGAAATTTGATTTTTAATAACATACTTGCTATCCTTCTGTATTGTGTGCCTTTAATAAAATAACAATCCCATAAGAGGTGACTAAGTGAAAAAGTAAGACAGTATCCAATCACCTTCCTCTTCATCATCCTCAGGTGGTGAAGGGACAGTGGTACCAGTCCCAGTGGGCAGGATGCCGGGACTAGCTGTGGTCTTCCGTTTCTCTCGCTCAGTCTCGCTTTCCAAACTCACCACCTCATAAAGTGTGTCGGAGGAAGGACTCTTACGCTCCTTACGCTCCATCTGAAGAGAGATGATTGGTTAGTAAAAACATATATCACATTTCTTTTTTTTTTTCTTTAAATATTACTTAGCAATTACAAAATCATAGTTTATCAACAAACTGATTGTGTTGCATCATTGCAGGTCACAGCTGATATATGGTGCAATTCACAGAGACCATCACTTGAATTGATTTAATCACAAATGGAAAATTGTGCAATGACTTGACATACCTGTCGTAGTTTAAGGTAGAAGGTCTCAGTGTAGTTACGCTTGCTGAAGGGCCAGAACAGCCTGTCATTCGGGGAGCAGACTCTGACCCTCGTCTCCAGCAGAAAACGGACTGGCTCCTCCACCTCTGTGATCACCAGGTCCACTGCTGTCGTCATGTACATGAATTTATCTGGAAAAATAAGAAAATGGCTAAAATGTTATTTCCCAGTATTTGATTCCCCTCTATGCACCATCTATAACAAATACATATTTAAACCAAACCCTGTAACTGTGTGATTTATGAGAACATTGTTCATTGATTTTAGAGAATAATTGTTTGAAGGTAGATTGGTGGTGTAGGTACAGCAAGATAAGGATGGAACAAAGTCAGTGCCTGGGTATGTATCTGTCATCTGTTCAAATACTATAGCTTCTGCATTTTATGCAACATTATTTTTTAACAGGGATGTCAATTATTAAAGTACAGTTTCCATGCCTATTTAGTGTAGCTATAATTTTACAATAAATTGCTCTTTCACAGCTTGATTTGTGCAACCAGCGGGAAGTGATTTTCACACTTGGAAATGTGTTAAATATTAGTGTGAAAATATGTGTGAATAAACAAACCAAGGAAATAATAACTGTTGAAAATCATTCCGTTTTATGTGAATTTTTGACAGATTTTTGGCTGTTACCTTTGGGCGTTTCCTCATTCACAGGCTGGAACTGAGGCGTTTTGGGGTTCCAACTTCCTGTGATGATGTAAGACTTCCCGTCGGAACTCTTTCCCATTGACTCCTGAAGGGGCACAAGTTTGAGGAAGTTAGCAAACACACACAAACACAAAATGACACACACACATAAAAACAGTCACCCACCAGATCTAGCAGGTGCATGTCGCTGTTCTTCACATTTTTCCCTGGGCTGAGCAGGAGGCCGAAACACCTGGAGAGGACACAACACACACACACACAAACAAACATGCCCAAACAGGCGCACACACACACACACACACACACACACACACACACACACACACACACACAAACACAAGAGAGAGAGAGAAAAAAAGTGTAATGAATAGGATTATATAAGACAGAAGGGAGAGAAAAAAAAGAAAAAAACAGAGCGAGAGCGGGAACCAGACACAGAACAATAAATCTTCCTATATATATAACCATCACATGTTACCGCAAATAGCTTCCTGGACTGAACCTCTAACACAGACCAGAACATGGAGAATATTAAACACAGCCCTTCAATCCTTACCTTCTCTGGGTTCATTAAACAATAACAAACCACTGTGAAAATGGAAGTCCGCAAAAAGGTGATGGAATGTTTACATTTCAACTGATTTATCAAACCGTGGAAAATGAGGAGCCTAGGAGACAGACTCACATCAATCACAGTCTTAAAACCGTGCCGGAACACTTAAAACCTGAACGCAACCCTAACCCGACACACGGATGTAAAGATGTTCACCGGTGTGTGTTTAACAATTATAGTTGAGTACATGGAGGATTCTCAGTCCGTCTGACAGATGCATGACAGATTCTCTCCTTAGATATTTTCCTTTTAGGAGAATTCCAAAGTGACAAAAAATAGTAAATTATATCCTCTATTCACTTGGTTGTTTACATTAATCTAGATTATTTTTGCATGCTTTAATCATGTTTAGAGATATACTTGTCTTAGTTGGAAAAAAAGAAACTATTATTCATCAAATAGAATCATACAGTATAATGTAGTGAAATTTAATCTCTGCACTTAACTCATCCTAAACATTATGAGCAGTGGACAGCGACATACAGAGTCCGGGGAGCAACTTGGGGTTCAGTGTCTTGCTCAAGGACACTTCGGCATGTGGCCGGAGGAGCCTGGGATCAGACCACCAATCTTGTGGTTGAGGGCTGACCCACTCTACCTTTGAGCCACAGCCAGTATTTCAGAATAAATCTTCTTTAAAGAAACAACTCGCACATCCAAAAATTCTTCTGTGCAGGTGAGTTGGAAAATATCATCAACTTGGAACAAAGGAAAAATTCCTGCACTCTGCTCTTGCTACAACATCACCATTTATTTATAGAAAAATAACGTTTCGGTCCATCCGTACCTTCGTCAAGAGTATAAAGAGAGTAAAAGGGTTATTTCTGTTGAGAATGAGTAAAAAACTTAAAAAGAGCACTGAACACAAGGAGCTGACAATGTCTTTTAATGAACACTTCCTGTATGCCTTAAGGTCATAACTCATCACAAGCCATAACATCACTGACTTGATGTTATATCTTATCTGAATAACAAAAAAAAAATTCAGTAGACCTATGGCACTGTATATTAAACTTGTGTGTGTGTGTGTGTGTGTGTGTGTGTGTGTGTGTGTGTGTGTGTGTGTGTGTGTGTGTGTGTGTGTGTGTGTGTGTGTGTGTGTGTGTGTGTGTGTGTGTGTGTGTGTGTGTATTTTACCTCTCAATAGCCAGTTCCTTATTGGATGTCTGCTGGACATAAATGACAATTTTCTTATCCATTCCTGCACGCAGCTTGAAGCTCTGCTTGTCCTTGTCTTTTGCTACAGCACTGAATATGTGAAAACAATAATTATTACACACATTTCAACAGCAGAAACATCATCAACAGAAAAAACAGAGATGAATGTGACAAAAAAAGTGCTTCTGTTACTAGACAACTAGACCAATGAAATACATGACTAATCAATTTGAAAGAAAAAGAAAGACCAT
The DNA here is from genome assembly GCF_008315115.2 of Sander lucioperca. Taxonomy (NCBI): domain Eukaryota; kingdom Metazoa; phylum Chordata; class Actinopteri; order Perciformes; family Percidae; genus Sander; species Sander lucioperca. The sequence continues at coordinate 10,846,409 of NC_050173.1, read as the reverse complement.
GGCTCATATTCAGAATAGACTCATTTTTCATAATAAAAGCTTAGGAAAACATTAAGTCCAAGGATTCTTGAATTTAAAACATATCCATTAAGCAATTTGAAATATATTGCAAATATGATTTCAGGCAGTGCTCAGATCACAAAAACGTGTCTCTTTGTGAAAAGGGACTTAATGTACTAGTTACAGCTTAGTCAACTATGCTATCAAACTGAGTCACGGTTCTACACCGTAACTAGGTCCTCTGAATGCAGATAAACAAGCTTGTTTGCAACCTTTTAAAGTAAAAAAGTATTTAAATATTCTAACTATATACAGTTCATATAGAGCATTCTCTCCATAGCTTATTTCCACAGGGAAAGAATGGTTTCACACAAAAACAGTAATGTACTTGCATGTGAGCGCTGCATGTTTGCTTAGAAATCAGCACACTAAAAATAATCAACAGAGAGCTAATGAGGAGGAAATATGTGCTGGCTATAAATAACCAGAGGCATACTTTTAGTTTGTTTTGTTTTCCAAATAAGTATCTAGGGCTGTTTTTTAGCACAAGGAAGTGACTCAGTAGTATGGGAAAACAAAATAAAAAAGGTCAGGGGAGACGGGTTGAACAGAGCAAACAGAGGAACTTTCTGTTGGGTTCTCTATCAATGCGTGAAAAAGAGTGTAATTTTAATCTATAAGAGTGGTCACAATATCAGTTTACTGTGAGTCAGGAAGGAATATACAGTCCCTCTTTTTTGTCCGTGATCCTCTTAGTGATTTAAAAAAAAAAAATCATTTTACAGTTACTTCCATAATGTTCATGTTTCATTTACTGACAAATTCATTTTGTACATAGGCCAATGATGCTTCCCTCGTGGGTAGTATGTACCCCACATGCTGTCCACCCTGGAAAGGTTTGTGACTTCTGTAACTAGATCACCCAAAAGTGTGCTAACTTTAAACACTTAATCCCCAAAAGTGGGGCTGCATGTGCCTGTGTATATGTGCAGGTAATTTGGTGATGAACTTGGATCATTTAGTGGCCATTTTTATTCAACGCTCATTTTGTAGTTTGTAAAAAAATAGTGGTGCCACTGAAAATAACATTTTGATGATGATGATGTTTAAGGGTTCTATACATTTTCCAATTTTCCAATTTTCCAAAATGTCATACGTTACTGTCCACTGTCGATTAAAGCTCGTATTCAATACAGTTCTGATGACTAGACAGTATGCCCACATCTACGGGCCATAAAGTTCATTCTTCTCTGGCAAAAGTCACAATAGACTCAACAAAAAGAAGTTCCATATGTTTACAGACTTCTATGCATGTCCAAAGTATTTTAAGACATTGCATTACATATTAATGTTTCACAATTTATACCACTTTGTAAGCATCATAAATGATGATTCCATGCTCTAAACATTGAAATGCATTATGAGTGAATGCATGTCTTACCTGAAAGTACCCTTGCCATCATCCTCTTTGATTTCCAGGCTGACGGTAAAGGTAAACAAGTCACTGTCAGGGGTGAGTGGAGCAGGCTGCTGAGATGACAGAACTGCCTTCTTAGCTGACCGCCGAAACGCTGTGGCAAAGCTGTACAGTATTCTACTCACCTGCAGGAGGAAGGTAAACACACATAAAACACTTTATAATAAACACAAAATGAAGCCACTATAATGGGGAGGCCTAATAATACAGATATACAATTCAATAATTTATTCAATAATTCAATAACCTCCACATCCACAGATCTGGTTTTGAGCAGTTTAATGTAGGAACTATTTTCTTTCTACCAAACTACACCCATCAACCATGTCACGATGCAGAAGTCCCTCGTGGTCTGAGATTGCAAGCTTGTGGAGATAAGTTGCTAATCAATACTGCTAGCTCACCTGAGCTAGCTAATGTCACAGCTTAGCCAAGGAGGACGCCATTAATGTTTACATCTTACGCTGTCACAAGCATGAGCCTCTCGTCCATGAGTTGGCTTCCTTCTGTGTGGTGATATGGTTGGCGGGTGTAGTACGGTAGAAAGAAAAAAGTTCCTACATGAAAAATGATCTTGGGTAACTGGGTCATGATTTCTGGAAAGAGACAATGCTGGTGAGTTTTTCAAATGTATTTTTGGCGCTTTGAGCACCACAAGCCGAGTCCATCTAGTTCTGTTATATTCAAGAGAAAGCAGACATTGGGCAACTCACACGAAAACAATCTAGATTGATAAATAGCACTACAGGTAAGAGGAAAAATATGTATTTTTGATTTTGGGGTGAACTGCCCCTATAAGTTAAAAACACAGACAATACTGACAAGTTAGTTAACTTATTAAAACAGAAATCCAATAAAAAACATCCACTGAAGAGATAAACAGTATCACAAGGCTAAATATTGTAGTGTGTTTCTTTGTCTTTGGCACAAAGTTTAGCATCTTCTGTAGCTGAAATGTGTTGTGGACCATAAAATGGGAGTTTTCAAAGCCACTAGGCAAAATAATCAGTACTGAATACTGATTAGTATTGATTAAAAACTTCCCCAAACCTCTGCAGATCTGTAATGCCATTTTGCAATATTGGGCACTAAAAAGCTTACCTAATGACCCACAACTCTACTGACAGCAGATTATCAAAACTATTAAACGTTTTTATTTTACTGATTCACATTTGCCAGTGGTTTTGGATCATCTCTACTTCTGGTAAACAACAGAGCCTGGGGTTTTTTGACTAAGAGGTGGTGTGGAGAAACTGCTGTTATCAATAAATAACGCTCTTTTGTTTTTTTCAAGGCCAGAGTATAAAGCAGCTCCTAAGCTCTCCTACAAAAAGCCTTTGTTATGTTCTCTGTAGCATAGAAGGATGTTAGGGGATCACAGGGGGTTTGTTAATTGACAACGGGGGTCTGGATGTAAGAGATGGGCAATAAGTGGAGTTAGATGGGGGTCCCCCCTGCATGGATTAAATTATAATGTATAACACAGGAGAATTGTTGTTTTGTAAGGTTACATTCAACGCTAGATTCAAAACGGACCAGTTTCGACTGTCTACAAATAGCCTTTTTATTCTTTGTGTGCAGTGTAAAGGTGCTCTATTAGAAATTGGACAGTTGTACTGCAAAAATATCAATCCTGACAAGTAATTTAGGCTAGTACTGGCTGCTTCTCTTATAACAAGACAAACATTATCCCACTCTGTCTTTGTAATCTAGTTTTTTTCCAGGAAAACTGTATCCCACACAAAAAATAAGGCAGATTAATGCATTAATATCTAGAAAACAACACTTGATTCCACAAAAGCTGTCAAACTAACTTATTTCAATTATAGACAAGGAGAGTTGTTTTATCCCACTCATGTTTTCAAGTATTTTTTCAATTTTTTTGTTGGTTTTTTAGCATTGTCAGTTGTTTGCAGTGTAATTAAAATATAATTAGAGAAAAAAATGATTAAGTTTGAACCTTTTCTCTAAACGCTGGAGTTTCATCCAAAGGGTCTGTCCCCTGGTCATTTTTGTACTTAATGCAAAGTCAGAAAAACATTTTAAAATATGTCAAATAAACTGTAGAGGAAATGTTTAAATGTTACTGTTTTTACCCTGAAATTTTTTATGAAATGTTATTACATGAGGTGTTTTGGATTTGGAATCAGCCTTTATCTAAAAAAAAAAAAACTGCCATTAAAGATCTGGAACTTGTTAAGTTTGATGTTACATTGTTTTACTTCCCATACAGGATATTCTTGTTTTTCCAACTTGGCAGCATTATCTTTATTTGCATACTGACATGAAGCTTTGAGACATTTTTAACTGATGTCACGCCAACAATCTGTAACCCTCAACATGTGATTTAATTCGTGTTAGGAACCCAGATCATTTGAGTGTAACAAATCTATTGAAACCATACCAATTTTAACAGTACAAGATATATGGATCACTGGAAGGGAGAAGCATGGTTATGGGCACAAAATGGAGGTGTTGGGTATAAGAGTTAGCAGGGCTTTACATCACCATCAACACCAGAAAACTGGTAATTGTTAGAAACTAGCCTCAGGGCCTGACTAAGAGGTTTGGCACAAAGGGGGTGGAGTAAGGCTGAGGAGGTGGTCTGTCGCTGAACACTGAAGCAGTACTTTAACCCAGTTTCATGACTGATTCCCTATTCTCTTCTTTAATATTACTGCTGAACCTACTGTATATAAGCAATGACATTGCCTCTTCCCTATACATTTACATGGGGGATTGCATGTACTTTGTGTTTGTGTACAGTATGGTGTACATGCGCATTTCAGTGCATGACATAATCCCTTGGGGACCACTGACGAAGCTCCCGCACTGTTGCTGAACCCTGGGGGACAGGCTACAGGGTGATCAACACTTTAAGACAAGGACAATCAGAATACTGCTGACAATATGAGTGTGTACACATGTATATACATGAGTTAAAGAGACAGAAAAAGTGTGGAAAAAAGTGTCATGTGAAACGCAGAGCATTTATAAGCTTTTGCTCCCCCTTTGGGTCACTATCTGAATAGCAGTAACATTGCTTGTTACTGTTTTTCTTTTAGTATGTGTAAGATTGTGCTAAAAGATAGGTTCACAATTATTCAAGTATGACTTAAAACAATAGACAGGTGCCCAAAATGAACATTAATACAGGTTGTGCTTGCTGTAATCATTCCTTCTGTTCATACTGGCCTTTAAAAGATCCCTTACTAATGCACTTCTTACTGCAGTTTATCTGAAGCTATAGTTTCCATTAAAAACATAGTGGATATCTTAATGGCTATTGTTTTAGGACTTTAGGACGAAAATTGTGAACCTATCCATTAAATGTGTCTTCAATAAACATAGTTACACATAAATTAAACAACAATCAATCAATTAATTAATGATTGAATCCCCACCGCTTCTTGGATTTGGCAGCGGAACACATGGATCCTGAAGATCTCAGCATTGTAGTGGCTCTCAGTGAAGGCAAAGCAGTCACTCTCTGGTGTGCCATCATGGCCTCGCACACAGAACAGAATCTTGTAGATAGGGTAGTTGGCGATCTCTGTACAGGTGTTGGGGTCCAGCAACCTGTTAGAATATCAATAAAAAATGTTGCCATTTGATATCTTAAAAGTTGCTGCGTTTGTGTACTGTGCGTATGACATCTAACTGAACATTGAGTGCAACAGTGCACTGTAGAACTGGAACCAATAATCCATATGTTTCCCATACCTGACAGTGCCTTCGGACACGCCTGGCACGGACAGTGTGACATCCAGGGGGAGTTGGCACTGCCCTCTGAGGATACTCATCATACGAAGGGCCTCCACCTCACTGCGGGGGGCGTTGACCGAGGCACACCCAAGATATGTCAGCTGGCTGAACACAACGCTGTCTTCATCTTGGATGGGACTGCCAGGACTGCCATCTGATGATGATTCATCTGCTGCAAAGGGGCAATGGATTGGGAGAGGGGTGGAAAGAAGAGTAGAAGAAAGGAAAGGCAAAGGATTTGCTTATTTTCTAACTCCTATCATGATTTTATGGTTGTAGATCAACATTATTGTCCTCTAACATAAGCTTACTTGCCTTCTGCAAAGTAGAAATGAGGTGAAGTAGCCGTGAGAAGATCAACAGTTTTGTCAATCAGTGAAATTCATGCAAGAAATGCATAGAGGGGATAATAAAAAAAATGGCAAAGTAGTCCCCTGACACAAATATAAAAAAAGAGGCAGCTAAAAGACTTAAAAGTATACTGTTTGATTAAGTCCCATTGTGGCTCACCTCGGTACGATCTCTCATTCAGCTCACTCTCCTGAGCCGTCTGAACAGGAAGCACCATCTCCAACTTGAGCGGTGGTGCGCTCAGAGGGTCAGAGCCTGCCGGTACAGGTGACACTGTAGCAGGAAGAGGGCCATGGTCGCCACCACCAAGGCTGTCCATTCCTGTTTCTGATCTGAGCCCAGTGTCGACTACCGATGGTTCCATGAGGACATCCTCTAACTCTCTCTGGAGCTGCTGCTCACTTCCATTCCCCACAATCTGACACACACACACACACAAGCACACACACACAAAGGAGCAAGGACAAAAGGAGCATAAAATATTTTAACAAAACAAAATCACTGTAGTAACCACCATAACATAGTGAATGTAAGCTAATCTTCCGACCTACATCAACTGCATGACAATTTTCTCTTACATTTTGTAGAAATGGGCGGTGGCACTGGCTGTGCCTTTAACAGTAATTTTGTAATTAATTTCAAGTGATTGCAGTGTGTTTCAGCGGGAAAGATGCCTTATTTCATGTTGGCGGTGAGAGATATATCTTCATTATGTTTCATCCAATATTAGTGATTAGTAGGCAGTGAATTTGAGTTGTAAAATACCTGTATGAAGACATTAGATGAGCAATGCCAACACCAATTGTGTGAACTTATTCCAAAGCTAACACATAGCAATCAAAGAACAAGCTTTAGGCTGGACAAACAATGAGGTGCCACGAAAGGATGCAAGGCCCCATTTCCCCTGCCTGCTGTGGCAGCAGCGTGATGTTAGGTAAGAAAAGCAGACTTAAGCTGCAGAGGGTACTGCTGTGCTGAGCAATAAGGGATAGGACAGACAATTAAGAATAGAGAATCGGATTTTTCAGCCTATGTGTGTGATAATTGAATGGTTGAATATGCAGGTAAAATGTTCCAAGTAGGTAGATTTAGTAGTAATAGTAGATTTCCGTATAGAGAAGTAATTATGTAGAGCAGGGTGGATACTACAGCATCCATGCTAATAGTCCTAATGCCATAAAATGAAAAATAATACATAATTTGAAGACTGATGTAAAGCAACCATCAATTCTAAATGTAGATTCACATATCTGACATAACTGCATCACTATGCAACTGTGGTGGGCCTTGTGATTAACAGGTAGTGCTAAAAGCCTGGGCAATTGTCAGATACAGCTACAGTCCTATATGTGAGAATGTCTATCACTACCATCATCAAAACTTAAGTGTTAAATAGGCTGGCTAGGGCCATCACTCAACAGCCGGCAAAAATACAGAGAGCACAAATAATCACAGACAGAATCACCACGGAATCACATCACAGAAAGAGAGGAAGATAGATACAAGCAAGAAAGAGATACAGAGAGAAGAGGAGAAAAGGAAAGATAGCGAGAGAAGAGACTGACCTTAAAGCTGACCCCTTCCTCAGAAATCACCTGCATAACAAACAACAAGTTTAGACACACTGACTCCTCTCTGACTGGATGGGCTGACTGGGAGGGAAATGTGCACAAGAGTTCGTTGGCGAGAACCAACACATGATATCTGGATGACCAAGCGTCAGGCAATGGAGTGATTTCACCACTAAATATTGAGAACAGTGGATGTGCGTGGTGTACTGCTGTTCTGCCGCCACTAGGCTGCACAAAACTGGTACCTCAACTCGGTTTTCCAACAAAATAATTGTAATCCTTTAACAGACTGTACTCGTGTAAAATGCTAACTTAAGTTCTCTCATCTCCAAGTACAGCAAATAAGGAAAAAAGTGTGACCTCTTCCTATCAACTGAATATACAACATCCATGCTCTGCTGACGCCATCTTGTGGTACATTTACAACTCCAGGTTGACAATTCCTTTCTTTACAAAGAAACACAGGTACAGTACAGGATTGCTATAAACTAATGGACACAGGATGAACATGAGAGCCAGCTACATAAGTGAAAGAGGAGAGGAGAGGAGAGGAGAGGAGAGGAGCTACATTTCTGTCCTCAGAAAGTCTTCATTCTCCTTGTGGAGACACACCCTGGTCACAAAACACCATTATTTCCCCTGACAATGAGTTCAAAGCTCTTAGTAGCTGCATCGCCACACTGTTTGTAAACTAATATCTGCTGAGTGAGTGCTAACTGAAGCACTGACTTGAATCGCAGAGGGCATACTGCATGTCAGACATACTGTATATGATAACACATGCTGTAAGAAGCAGCTAAATGACTGCAGATGGGAGTTCTCCCAAAGTTAAAGGGTCATTTTGGTATTTTTTTTAACCTGGACCCTATTTTCCCATGCACTTCTGTCTAAGTGACTAATGTGAACAAAAATCTTTGAAACTGGTCTAGCATCAAGCAAGAATGTTTTTTTCAACAAGTTTTGTTCACATTAGTCACTTAAGACACAAATGCATGGGAAAATAGGGTCCAGGTTGTAAAATACAGAAATTGCCCTCCAAGTACTCAACTTTGCAGTGGAAGTGGAAAAAACAAATATAATTCTTCACATGTTTGACAGATAGGAACAAGTTATTCACTACAATCAAAACCTGTTACAATGTGCTCTCAATTTCTGGTGATGTGCAAGGATTTAAGGGCTTCCTTACTATAGGAAGCACATGAAAACAGTCAAGCACAAATAAAACACACATATCTAAGACCAACTATGAGAAGAGGGTAGAGTGAGAATGTAGAAAAAGCAAAACAAGAGATGGTTAGCCGCCTTATGGTTAGTGTGAGACTGCATGTTTAAAAAGATGGATGAGAGTTGGAATATGTATGGACTGTGACCTGCAATTATAACAAGTTACACTGATGACAAATAGGTAAAGATGAAATAAACATCAAGACGTTTTGGTAAATCATGCTTTGTTACACTCCTAAATCAGTTTGAACTATTACAATAAACAAGTGCTGATAGGACACCATTTAGCCCACAGCACAGTCTGGCATGTTATCCTACCTATTACTTTGAACATAACTATTGCTTTACAGTAGCAGTAATTTTTCTTATGTAGTCAGGACCCAATTGTGACTATTATCAGTTTGGAGCATACGGTACCCATGATATTCACAGTAAGCATCTTAGGAAATTATTTATGCCCTATGGAGTTGTTATCACAGTAAATGTCAACAGACTATTACTCAGCATATTAACTCTAACCAGAACAGCTCTGAAGTTTCCCTTCTCTCCTTTGTACTTCCGTCCATACCTACACCCAACCATCCTTACCTTCAGTCCTGTCTTTTCGTCATCACTACCATTATTAGTGGAGGAGGGTGTCTCGTCCCCCAGCCGGGACACAAGGACAAAGTCCTCACTGTTGAGAGTGGACACTGAGTCCGAAGACACGCTAATCTTCCCCACTGAGCCTTTGTCATCCATGGCTGCTGCTGTTAAACTCAGCCACGCTGCTCATGAATGGAAGACGGGAGGAGAAAGCGGTGGGAGATGATGAGCTAAATCACCTAGAAAAAGAAAAAAAGAAAGAAAGAAAAGAAGCAGAAAACAGTCATGATGTGATGAATTCCATGAAAGGCATCTGTCAAGGCAACTGGAAACTTGGCTATTTAGAAACTAGTCTCGCCACAGCGCTGTGGAGGAAGGTCTGGCTAGTCCACACAGCATTTAGGGATGGGAGAAAAACGTGCTCCGGTTTATTGGCATTTCTTTAAACCAATCACAATTGTCATGGGCGGCGCTACGCTCCGGGCAAAACCATGGTGCCGCTTCAAAATAGCCTCTTGAAGGAACTTGTTTTGGAGGAACATGTGTACGTTCAAAAGTTGTTTTAGTCGTGCAACAGAAAACTCAGATTGGACAGATAGTCTAGCTAGCTGTCTGGATTTACCCTGCAGAGATCTGAGGAGCAGTTAACCATAGTCCTCAGAAATCGACCAGAGTTTAAAATTCCGGACATCAGGCTGAAAAGATTGAAATCCGGGGGAATTTCCGACTGCAACGGAGCAATCCCGGATGTGGAACGTCGTGGATATAGACTACTTAGAAACTAACCCTCTCCGAAAAGGGTGACCATTTATAATTCATTTTTGGAGATATTTTAGACACGTTTAGGAAACTTTGAGGAAGCATTAAAAAAAAAACAGAGATAGGGAGCGTTAAGAGAAAAAAAGAGGTTCAGCAAAAAAAGCACACAAAGAAGTAAAAACACAGGGAAGATCAGAAGAAAAAGAGGATCTGTGGGTCATCGGAGGTAAAATTGTCTATTTCAGCAGAATAAAGAAGAGGTACAGTATTTGCAAAATAGCTTGATGCAATGCAAAGCCATGGTGATGCAAGTGTCATTTGAAAAAGAAACATGCATATGAAACTGAGGAATTAGAGAACAAGCGTCCATCTACTCCACTTCAGTATTGCCCCTTAAAAAAATGTGTGCCCCCCCACCACCACATTAAACATGTACACAAGAAACACATTACCTAAACACACACACAAAAAAATTCAATGAATGTGCTAATTGCATCACGTGCACTCCTCAGTGCACGGCTGTTCTCCTGTCCTGCCTGCCGCAGCAACCACAAATAACCTAGATCCTGTGGGAAACGCAGCACATCATCAGCTCAGCCTGTCACTCCAGCTCCCTCCATGAAATTTTAATATGGCATCATATTTTGGCACAAGATATACGAATACAAGGAGCCATCAAATATGACATTGTGTGTGTAACTTATCGTGAGAAGTGTGCAAAACTGACCTGGGCATGCATTCTGAAAAATTATATCTTTATTTGTGAGGACAGCTGATGACAGGAGAAAAGACTTGGGAAGCGGAAGTAAGGTTTGGAACAGGTATAGGGAAGTGAGGAAAAGAAAGAAAGGAGAAAATAGTTTGTTTTTTTTACTTTTTACCTCTAACATCAAGATTAGCTCTATGTGAGTTTAGGTATGACAATCAGAGGTGAAATCAAATTAAGAATCTTTTTACAAGCAAAATGAGCTAAAGCTCTATTGTTAAAGTTAGGGCATGAGCTAACTCCTGAAACTCCTGGAACAGCGAGAGGTGCCATTGTGTGTTACACAGGAAGAAAGGCGCAACAGAAGGTTTTGGCAGAGGTTCAACAAGAGACCATAACAAGCTATTTCTGTCTGTTCCCCCTCTCTAATCCTACCTTTCATTCTTTCCCATCTCTCTCCCTTTCTCTCTTTGACTACTTTCCTTCCTCCCTCCTCATCTGCAATCTTCTATTTCCTCAGCCCTTACTGCTATCAAACAGGGCACTCCTTTCAAATGTCCACCCTTCCTATTCAAACCAGGTCCAACAATGAAAAAGTAATAGGAAAAAAGGTCTGCAGCAGAAAGGTCAAAGCAGTTAATAATGTGCATTACTTATGATAACATTGTTACACTGACCCAGAATATACCTCAATATAAGTAGCTATCTCTGTGTGATAAGAAGGTTTTACAATATCTTTTGCTGAAAGGAATGTTATTATGAGGCTACCAAACACAAACTGAGTAACATAAACTGACAGTTTAGGCTTGTTCTCTTTATCTTTTTTAAAGCAAACTGACGGAAATGAGCCACTGGTATTCAGCCAAAAATGTTGGGTGCTGTTTTTCACTTGTATTGCAAAACTGATGTTGAGAGAAAGGGTCACAAAGTACAATGATTTGTCATGGCTACTCTGCTACTCTGAAGCATAACTGTAGCCTTAGATTGAGCAGAAAACTGTCACCCTTTGAAATCTGTGTGTATAACACTTACAATGTAGATTCTAATACTACACAACTCCAACCAATTATGAGTCATATAACTTGAAGGTCGGTTTCACACTTGTGGTTTGGTTCACTTTGCCAAGACCAAGAAAAAAAGATATGCTGTTGCCTTTGAGTTGTTGGGCCCATGAAGGAATAACTAATTATGAGCATTCAGCTGACAAAAACTATGTTTCACACACTTCTGTTTTACCTCCTTTTCACTTTCTAAAATCCCAGCACATACTTGTTAACATGGTTAGTAGCCACCTACCCACACCCACCACAACAAAGGTAGGCCAAAGTTTGCAATTTGGCTAGCTAGTCTCCACCATTTGGCATTCAAACAGTACTTTGATTACATTTATACATCCACAGCACATTATTCTTTACACACAGTATGGAGTACAACCAATCTGATTTTCAAGGCCATCTCTTTAAGCCCTCCGATCCCTCTACAATTGACTCTTACAATTTTGATGTTAAAATAAAAAACAAAAAAATAAATTCAAATCATTTGATGTTTCTGACATCTGTGGGTTTTATAATGAAACCATGTTTAATGATGTATATGTTTCTATGCTATGCACAAGCAGCTATATTATGAACACAAATAAGCACTCACCCACAGGCACACGTGCATGCACACAAAAACCTCACACTCTATGTCTCGGAGTAGCTGGCGGCTCCGACAGGCTTATAATGGTTGCCTTGTCACCCTACTTTCCTCCCGAGCCTCAGCAACAGTCCTCTGCCTGCTCCTGCCAAGCTACACTGTTCCTTATCAACCTTTTCAGTTCTTTGGTACATTTCCAGCAAGACCCACAATCCACTGCCTATCATACTACTGACTGTTACAGAATTAGCAACAGCATTTCCTATCTAAATGCTTAAAATGTTTCTAAATGTCTTAAGAGGACATTTCTAGGCTTGTAAGAGAACTTCCTTGAACTTATTGAATTTTTGCACATCACATTCGATGCACTGTGCTTAACAACACCAGCTTGTTTTGGAGTACAGAAGACAAAAGCAGTAGAGCATTCCTTCATTTCCTCTCACTATTTTTTCTCCAGCTACTCTTTCTCTTCCTCTCTTATGAATGTTTCATTCTTTGTTTCAAATCTTTCTTTCCAAATCTTACCTTTTCCCCTTTTTTTGACTATTCTCTGTCTCATATTTACCATGTTAGAGCTGAAAACAGTGAGAAGAGAAGCAGGAAGCAGTTTCCTCTGTTGGAACATTGTTGTGTGTATCACCATGACAACAAAACCCTCGTCATCTACAGTGGTTAATTTGGTGCAAACCACCTTTGGCAAGGGTGGTGATACCTGGGTGGTGAGTTACTGTTACTTCCGACAAAAACATATATATATAACATATATTATTCTTGTTATTTTAAGTGCATTGCATCCTCAATAAAATATTATCACTCTATATCACTATGCATTTCACTGGAGAGACAATTTTGGTACATCATACATGGTTAAATGTAATTTGATCTTGCCAGTGTTATCGCCATGTGTATTTGGTCCATCGCAAATCCCCGCCAATAGGTCCCAAAACGTCCCAGCTAGAGAGTAAATGCCGTAAACATATTCTTTGTACATTTTTACAATAATTTCCCCGAAAGAGCCAAGCAGGCCTGCCTTGTTGCACGATCGTGCAGCGTGTAGCTTGCCCGTAGGACCCGCTCCTTTCCGCTGTCTTGTCTCCGCTTCACCACAGGGAAGTGAAATGTAGGCAAAATAATTTAAAGCACAGGGGGCTGAAATATTTGGCTACGTAATATAATTTACTATATAAAATGTCAACATTTCCCACTGACTCCCACTCAAATAGCTTGTTTTGTCTCACCACCAACAGTCCCAAACCAAAAGATATTCAATTTACTATCATTTATGGCAACAAAAAAAAAAAGAAAATGCAAATCTTCACTGAGAGACTCATCTGAGAAGCTGGGTCAGGAGAAAGCTTGGCAATGTTTGCTTGAATGATGACCGAAACATTTAATATGTTATTGACTAATTGATCAATCGACCAATTGTTTCAGCCCAGTTTTATAGGTTTATATGTTGCACATGCAATCGCATTAGCTGTTCCAAGTGTTTTTACATTGTGATATGAAGTACATCATGCCGATGTCAGGTTTCAGAATCAACAGCATCTATCGCAGATTGTTTACGCAAGCACATATTTAGTGACAAGATGCAATCAGGCACCAAACTGTATTTTTCAGGATTAAAAGTTGTCTGGTGTAGTAGGGCTGAGGTTTACCAACTCAGCTGACACACAAAGTGATAACAGCCGTTAGATTGATGGGTGTGTTCTGCAATGGATGATGCAGAGCATGACTGCAGTTTAATTTTGGGACCAAATGAATGACAAGAGTGACTTGTCTTAGCCGTTTGTCACAGTCAAAAACAGGTGCAAAGTATTTGAATTTGAAATCTTATGTCAATCTATATGTAAAAATGTGCACGCTGGAAACCTATGCCTGTCCTTCATTTTTTGTATCTCCCTACAACTCTCCAGCTGATTGAGCTGTTCTGGGCTGCCAGCTGGGCCCTGCATACACCTCACAAGGGAGAGAAAGACAGCCAGACACAGCCAGAGAGCACTCAAGCTTGCAACACAGTCCCTTTCGACTCGCCTCACAGCAGTGACTTCAGCCAGTCAAGGATAGCAGGGAGAAAGGTAGAGAGAGGAAAAGGAGAAAAGAATGACAGAAAAGGCTGAACTAACACAATACGAGTTGCAAGGTAGGGTACAAAAGAGAGGAGAAAGAAAAGGAATGGATGAGGAGCTCTGAAATGAAAAAGTCATGAATTGTACAAATCAAGGAAACACACACACACGCTGTCCCTAATGTACATCTTATTTGTACCGTGTGAGCAGTTCACAGACTCTCAGTTGGCTATTCAGGAGTGAACCCTCTGCATGTCTCACACTCAATCACAAAACAATCTCACATGACTGAGAAGAACAAAAAAAAAAGTGATCACTCAGTGAGGGCCGGCCTTTAACTTCTGAAATTCAGCGCTGGCACAACTGAACCCTCCACTGTGAGATAGCTGCACAATGTATGGCTATTCACAGATATGTATTTAGCAGTGGTGCATCTCTGCTGGTTTATAAACAGGACTATGGCTTTTAAAGGAAACTTTACACCTGTGTGCTTAAGTGAATATATGATCCAAAAACAAACAGCTGTTAAAGGTGTTAGGTCTTTAGAAATTAGAACTGAAAGCAGCAAGTGTTACTAATACTAGGTTCATATGCGGTTAAAAGGAAAGAGTAGGTTTATTTTATAGCCGTTTTATGTACATTCTGCAAAATAAAAAGGAAGAGAAAATGCATTAGTTTTATTTTCAAAATACCATATGACCATAGCCATATAAATATTGACATTATTAAGTCATTACATATCATTAAAGCAAACATTGACTTTTCTAATCTGAAGTATTAGCAGTTTGTTTTTAAAAGACAATCCACAGTACTACACTGAGACAGATCACCTATAAAGAAAACAATCGTTGATTTTTAGATGCAAGAAGTTTGGTGAAAGCATGGTAAGTCAATGGGTGAACTTCCCATTAATGATGCTATACTGAATCAAGCCCAAAGTAAACAACTACTACATTTTCAAGTTGAACATTGTACGACTCCCCACAGCTACTAACGCAGAAATTGCCTAATGCCACCAAAAATATTCTCTCCAAGCTCAAAACTGTGATAAGTGTTGATTCTATAAGCGAAGAAGAAATACACTTCTTTGTGCCTTTAAACTCCTCTCTCTTAGCCAAGAAATATATTTTCATGCTTTCGATCACATATCATCATCATCTTTTTTAGGGATCGCCTGATACTGGTTTTTCAAGGCCGATAGCGATTATTAGTAGTTAATGAAACCGATAACCGATATATGGAACCGATATGCATTTACAGTGAAAATCTTTAACTCAAAATGAAGATTTTGGAATGTTACAAACTCCCAACACAAAACTTTGTTTAAATGCTTTAAGGAATTGTTTAATAAATTAGAAACTTTCAACTTAATACACAGTAATAGATAGTCAGATAGTGTTGTTGGCAAGACATTTAGTGAGACTCAGTGGTGAGTGAAACCGAAGCAGAGGAACAGACACAGAGCTGTAGTGGAGCCAAAGTAACACACTTTGTAATTAATTAACTTTATCGGTTATTGGTCAAATAAAACGCTGATACAGATAAGCTGCAAACTGCCAAAAAACGGACCGATAATCGGTCTATCCCTAATCTTTTCTCAGCAACTGCAAGGAAAACACAAATCCACTACAGTTGAAGCTAGCCCCCTGCTATTCAGTCTACACCAGCTCCCCAAATGACAGATAACTGAAAGATCATTTAGAACCATTGTATTGTGGTCTGCTTTTAAACAATGGCTTACAAACAGGCATGCCTGAAAAATTATTGTGTTGTACTAAGACCAATATAAAAAATATACCTGTATAGAATGGTATAGTATCTGATGAACAACTGACTTTCCCACACCTCTAGTACACACATTGATTGTTGTTAACACAGCAAATATTTGCACGCAAAACTGGGTTATGTGTCTTTTGTGCACCTGCATTACTGTAACACCTGAGTTTCAGGAAGCAGAACAGGAACAAGACCTGAATCAAGTAAAGTGACAGTTGGCACATTTGGCTCACTGTTACCATTAATGTTATCCACCGCTGAGAAATATTTGAACTCACAAAGAGACGAGAGCTACAACAATCCTATTCTAGGCAAACAGTCTTAGGCATTATGCTAATGACAGCTAACTAACTCTGTCTCACTATGAGTAGAAAGGGAGCGAAATATGGAATATAACTCAGTACAAACAGGTTACTTTACTTACTCTACATATTTGTGTTGGCACAACTTGCTCTGATTGACTGAGCTTTTGAATTGAAATATTGAAATAGGTGTCAATGGTTAGATTTAAAAAATAAATCCTTCAAATATTCTGCTAGAAAAAAATAATGCATTACCGACGTTTTATTCACCTAGATATATGGTTAGATTGTAAATGTATCATTCATTATTTGTTATTGTAATGAGTGTTTCTGTGCCTAAGGGACTGGTAAAACGTGTCAAGGCAATGCATCACAGCAGACATGTCAGACACCCACGTGCCACCACAGAGACTTCTCAAAAACAATTCCTGCTGGTCCTTCCCTTATCATGTGACAATAACACAACTTCAACTAACAAATTCATTAATTAAATGCTTCTTGTGCCATAGTACAAGACAGCAACAAAGTCCAGCCTAGAAGCATCTGTATAGCTATACTACAGTTTTAAACAAAGATTCACTGTTAACGTCTGTATACAATGAATGGTTTTCATCTTCTGTTGTTATAACAATCAACAACAAAAACTGATTAGGTGAGTTAAAGTAGCCTGAACTACGTTATTAAGCGATCAATATTCTTATGATGCGATTTCTTCATCTATTCTAATTGTATGTAGCCTATGTCTTTATCTTATGTCAAAATGAATTATATACATATATGGTAAGATTCCATGGTACTTTATGGGAAACAGGCTGCTTGATGTGATAATCAGTGCATTGTAAAGTAGTACTGAATAAGTAAATATGGCACAGAAATTCACAGTAAAGTAAGCATAAACCATACCATCAGCCTATACACACACACACACACACACACACACACACACACACACACACACACACTGTAGGTTAAAAACAGAGCACATCCAGCAGAAATATTAACAGTGACAAATAAATCATGTAGACAATATGTGTTGCTTAACAATTCACAGCAGCCACCGCTATATTCCAGGATGGTTATTCGCCGTTTAACAGACAGCTGTAACTGGTTTAATTGGCTTTCTGGTCTCACTGGTACACCACTTAATCTGGATACAAGCAAACCTGCTACATGTCAATGCAGCCTGTTAAGACTCATAGGGCATCGATACATTTGAAACCCTACAGCTCTTTAATTGATAACTTAAATAACGGTTAACATATTGTTTTTTGCTCAATAACGTTGGGTGAGTCTAATGTAATTAGCAAGCTCTGGTGTTAACGTATTGCCCCAGTTAGCCCTTAAAAACCTTACGTTAGCAAATATGGCTAACGTTACTCAGCAGCTATCGATTCAAAGTCCGACAAAAATATTTATCTGCACAGTGAACAATTAGCAAAACGGTTCAGTCACCATAAAGCAAACCGCTATGTAAAGGTGTTCGCAGGAATTTGGTGAATTAACCCGCTGATTGGCCCTCGCTAAAGCCTTGAAACAGGCCATTACTATATGTAACGTTAGCTGGCTAGCTAACGCCTCCTGCTAGCCATGCTACCCTGACAGTTGCAAAACAGGTATTTTCTTCATAACTGAAGAGACAGCCGCATTTCCTGTCTCATTTTACGTTGATGGTGCAAGTGCAAACCCGCTTACCTTTATTCCCACGGTTATATTTATTCCAATGGCGGTTGGCAAAACATTGCACTTTCCCAATAACATCAGAAGCCAACAGCTCCAACCAGTCGAGCTGTAAACACAAGCCCAACCAACCCGCTGACACTCACACTGCGCATGCGCATGTCAGTGTCCCTCTCGCCGGTGCTGAGGGAGGGGAAGCGTTGGCATTGTGGCATTAGTTCTCAAGTTAGGGGCCAAGTCCAAGTATATTCACCATTCTTCAGTTGTAAATTGCAAGCTGAGACCAAGTCATATTAATAATTAGGCCCATTAATTGTGTACTAAAGGTTATTTTTGTTGGGATTTTAGTAGGTTTTTATTTTTTATTTAAAGTCTGTCTGACTCAAGTCTACATCTCTAGATGCAAGACAAGTGCATTTAAAATGTTATCCTGCCTTCAGTAGAAACGTTGACCCAGAAAGACATAATGAAAACTGGGATTGAACTGTTTAAAATGTTCCTCTTTCATTGGTGATTTATTCTTCTCATCAATGAGAACAAAACATATCTTTATACTGTTGCTTCAGTATTTTGTCTCAGGCCCACCAAAGCACCATCACACCATATAATGATTGCAATTTTCATTTTGTCTTCTTTTTTCTTGAAATGCATTACACATCAGAAAAAACATTCCTTCAGCAGTTCAAACTCTAATGTTAACTCACATAATTTATTAGCTTGCACAGCAGTGAGTTGTGAGAAACACACCCACTGTGTTGTGGTCATGCTGGCACTTCCTGTCCAGCATTTCAGGGCTTGTTGTTTTGTCTTAGTTGGACCTGAGGCCTGTACTACGAATCAAGATCAACATGTCCAGGATTTCTTTCAGTGATCCGGCTTCACCTAACCTAACAACCGCGGTCCCGCATAAACTGTGTCACGACGCTGGTTATCAACTAGTTTAGTCAATCCAGGGTTTCCCAATCCAGCGGCGCGCGCGTTCACATAAAAGAGGCGGTGTTTGCGCACCACGACCAATCGCAAACATCTACCAGAGCTGCATATTTTACATAAGAAGAGCAAACTATAATTCTACATAAATATGAAAAACACAGACACGGTTTTACAGGCAAAACGCAGGAAGGAAAGCTGGCAAAAACGCCTACGCTGTTATGCGTAAATCACAACGTTTAGCTTATCAATATCCAGTGGTGTAGTCTACGTGATTTCCATATACCCACTTAAAAATGCCCAATGACACGTAACAACATACTTTCCATTTGATATATTTTGAATTATCATCTGTGCTTTTTTCTTCACATAGGCTCAATTGAGGTAGTATTTCACCATAAATTGGTGCATAAAAGTGTATCGGAATGCAGGAAATGAAGTCGTTGATGCTTAAAACTTCCCTGGGGGAGGACACCCAGACCCCCCACTATGATATGCCCCCCTCCTCCCCCAAAGGCAGATTCTGGCCAATATACAGTACAGTACACCCACTACAATACATTAGACTAAACTGGTCACTTCCCCATCAGTCAGGCACAAGATCTGACCATAATTACACTTTTGCTTTCCATAAACTGTCGTTGCTTTAGGCTTTTATTTCAGTTGCAACCCAGTGGTACGCGATCGTGAGAGAAAATAAAAAACATAAAAACATAATTCAAACCGATGTGCGTATTGGCAGCACACGGCTGAAGAAGCCGACAAATAGCCTATATGTAATTCCCTCCGCTGAAAATCTATATCTTTCATAAAGATACCCATCAGGGAATGTTAACGGGTTGTCGCTCTCTAAATGTTTTAACTTTTATGAGCGCACCTCTCCCTCTCCGCCCGCCCACCGAGCTCCAGCTGATCTTCTAAGAACGGTGACGCCGTTATCAGTCGAGTATTGATTGGTCAGTAGGCGGTACTTTAACACCGGTTGATCTCTAATCTCCAACATAACCTGCTCCCGAGGCCTGTACTACGAAGCGAGATTTGGCGTTAACGAGCTAACTTCAGGCTCAACCCAGGGTTTTCTGTACTACGAAGGTGGATCACTTGTGATCGGGTTCAATCGCCGTGGTAACTCATGCTGAACGCCTAACCTGGTCGGGAGCAGGTTATGTTGGAGATTAGAGATCAACCGGTGTAAAAGCACCGCCCACTGACCAATCAATACTCGACTAATAACGGCGTCACCGTTCTTAGAAGATCAGCTGGAGCTCGGTTCGCGGAGAGAGAGAGAGAGGTGCGCTCATAAAAGTTAAAACATTTAGAGACCGACAACCCCGTTAACATTCCCTGATGGGTATTTTTATGAAAGATATAGATTTTCAGCGGAGGGAATTACTTATAGGCTATTTGTTGCCTTCTTTAGCCGTGTGTTGCCAATGCGCACATCGGTTTAAATTATGTTTTTATGTTTTTTTTTATTTTCTCTCACGATCGCGCACCACTGCTGGGGTTGCAACTGAAATAAAAGCCTAAAGCAACGACAGTTTATGGAAAGCAAAAGTGTAATTATATATGGTCAGATCTTGTGCCTGACTGATGGGGAAGTGAACAGTTTAGTCTAATGTATTGTAGTGGGTGTACTGTACTGTATATTGGCCAGAATCTGCCTTTGGGGGAGGAGGGGGGCATATCATAGTGGGGGGTCTGGGTGTCCTCCCCCAGGGAAGTTTTAAGCATCAACGACTTCATTTCCTGCATTCCGATACACTTTTATGCACCAATTTATGGTGAAATACCTCCATTGAGCCTATGTGAAGAAAAAAGCACAGATGACAATTCAAAATATATCAAACATATAATGGAAAGTATGTTGTTACGTGTCATTGGGCATTTTTAAGTGAGTATATGGAAATCCTGGAGCTTACTATCACGTAGACTACACCACTGGATATTGATAAGCTAAGCGTTGTGATTTACGCATAACAGCGTCGGCTTTTTTGCCAGCTTTCTTTCCTGCGTTTTGCCTGTTAAACCGTGTCTGTGTTCTTCATATTTATGTAGAATTATAGTTTGTTCTTCTTGTTTAAAAGATAGCAGCTCTGGTAGATGTTTGCGATTGGTCGTGGTGCGCAAACACCGCCTCTTTTATGTGAACGCGCACGTCTCTAGATTGGAAAAACCTGGGTTGACTGAACTAGTTGATAACCAGCGTCGTGATACAGGTTATGCGGGACCGCGGTTGTTAGGTTAGGTGAAGCCGGATCACTGAAAGAAATCCAGGACATGTTGATCTTGATTCGTAGTACAGGCCTCAGGTTAGGCGTTCAGGATAAGTTATCACGGCGATTGAACCCGATAACAACTAATCCACCTTCGTAGTACAGAAAACCCTGGGTTGAACCTGAAGTTAGCTCGTTAACGCCAAATCTCGCTTCGTAGTACAGGCCTCAGGTAACATAAAGCATTTCTCTTCTCCTTTTTTAACATAATAAAATCCAAATCACTACATTCTCGTTACATGCAACACATACCCACAAAGCTGGTTAGGTGGTGTCTGAAGGACAGTTTAATGCTGACTGTGACCTCTCATTCAATTCCCCCTCTGATTTTTTCCCAGTGAGTTAATTAGCACCCTCTTGTATTTTGTTAACCCTATTGTTTTCTTGACACTACAACACTACTGCATGAGACAGCGAGAGGGGTCTCATACCCGGAAATTCAAGAGCCATGAGCAAAGGTGAATAAAGTGTATGAGTGATGCAGCCGCCACATTTTTTACGTTGAACTACTGACATGGTCTCTAAAGAATTTCAGAGAAATATATATAACTACTCCATTTATATCTGGATTGTATATTGAAAAAAATCTAAATCTGTCCCAACAATACCAAGTTGAATTAAATAAATACTTATTATTTCTTTACGACCAATGCTCTGGACTTTCTTTTGTTGACGGAAACCTGGCTGAAACCAGGTGACAACAGCGCCTTCTCGGAGCTCCTCCCCCCCGGCTGTTCACTCCCCGCGCATGTCAGGTCGAGGCGGTGGGCTGGCCACTCTTTTCAAGGATGAGTACAGTTGCAGATTATTACCTGCGTTCTGTTATACTACTTTTGAACTTCAGCTGTTTGTGGCTGATCTGGATTCTCCTGTGTTGTGTGCAGTCGCCCACCAAAACTCAACAAGGATTTTATATGCGAGTTTTCTGAGTTCTTAGCTGATGTTCCAAAATACGACAAGCTCCTGGTGTGTGGGGATTTCAATATTCATGTTTGTTGTCCCTCAAACCAACCAAATTTGCTAATGATTTTAAAACTCTTTTGAACTCTTTTGGCCTTAATCAATGTGTGGAAAGGCCGAAACATCATCTTGGCCACACCTTGGATCTCATCATCTCCTATGGGCTTTCAGTTTCAATCAGTGAAATAACAGCATCTGGTATCTCAGATCACTTCCCCATCAGGTTTGAGATCAGTGTTCCTCCACCTGTTAGTAAGCCTGTATCCTCAACTTCTAGGCGCTGCTGCGTCACCTCCTCTTCAGCTCGAGAGTTTTCTTCTGCGTTCATGGGCTCTCAGTTCTGTGTCATGAATGGTCTGGTCTCTCCCTCTTCCCCAGATAACATTCTCTCTGTGTTCTACAGGCATGGAAATCCTAGACTCTATTGCCCCTCATCGGATTAAAACTATTAAACCTAAGGCAGACCCCTGGCTTAATGACACCACAAGGGCCCTTAGGCAACAATGCAGACAAGCTGAACGAAGGTGGAAGAAGGACAATTTACAAGTATCACTGGGTTTATTAAGGGTCATAGCTAGCAGTTGCCATGAACCAAGAGTGTTATTTAATACTATTAACTCTGTCGTGAATCTATGCACCTCTGCTCCGACAGATGTTTTCAATAAGTACATAAGTACAGAAGTTTCTCTGTTATTTTATCGACAAAGTAGCATCTGTTTAATGTGTTTGTACCTGCTGCTCCTGTGCACTCTGCTGTGTTTGAGGAATTTAAGCCAGTTTCTCTGACGTTGCTTACTGAGATAGTGCAACACATGAAACCTACCAACTGCCCCTTAGATATTGTTCCCGCCAGAATGGTGAAGAGGTTTTTAATAGCACCATTGGGTCGAGTTTACTTACTTTTTTAAATTCTTGTCTGCAGGTTCTGTCCCAGCTGCCTTTAAACATGCTGTGGTCAGGCCCCTACTTAAGAAGCCTAATCTTGACCCCACAGTGCTGTCCAATTGATCATTGTATAGGCATCCGAGGCTCGGCACTTAAATGGCTTAGCTCCTATTTGGCAAATAGGAGCTTTTCTGTCATGATTGGTGACCTCTCCTCGTCAGCTGCTCCTCTCTCTTGTGGGGTACCCCAGGGTTCCATTCTTGGCCCTATTCTGTTTTCTTTATGCCTTAAGGGGCTATTATAGGCAAGCACAACCTGTCATTTCATTGTTATGCAGATGATTTGCAAATTTATTTGCCTATGAAAGCAAATGACAGTGTCGCACTAAACTCCCTGCTTCATGGCCGTGGGAACTAGGGGTGCGGAGGGTGCTGCAGCACCCCCTTAGCGAAAGGTAGACAAACTACAAACATAATTAAAAATTACATACATTTATTTTAATGAATTGATTTTTGATATTAACCTACGCCCTTTCATTACAATTAAATGTAATTTGATCTTAAAATGTGGTTGGTAAGAGATAAACACATCATTTGATCAGAATGAATCTGCCAATTTTGCCAAGAGCGAGGCTCACTCATTCATGAGTGAAGATAGTTGTGGAAACTTTCCCGGCAGGTCAACAGGACAGAAGTTAGCTTGCCTATAACATGGCACGAAAGCGCATTTTGGATGTCTTCATAAATCAATCACAGGCTAAAAAGCCTAATAGACCTGAGTCAGTAAACCCAGCAACTGTAACCGAAAGAAGCAGCAGCAGCACCTCTACACCTGTCACTCCCACAGTGACTCTGCTACCAACAGACGACGAGGCAGCTAACTTTTGATTTGATTTAATTTAATTCAGTGATGTGTTTTATACCCTTGTATTTTGTGGCTCAGTGTTTGAGCTTGTAGTAGGCCTATTCTGTACCATTGTCGTAGCTTTGTGCCTCCTGCGTTATCCGTGCCTACTTTTGCCCTGTCTTGGATTTTGGATTTCATTCTTGTTTTTGTTTTTCCGCTTGTGGAGCATTGTGATGGATGCAGTGTGGTGTGTGGTGGGTGACTTTGGCTGAAAATGTCACTCTCGAAAATTTGTCAGCACCCCCAACTCAAAATATGTTCCCACGGCCATGCCCTGCTTAGTTGTATTAATAATATTAAGTTGTGGCTTTCACAAAACTTTCTTAATTTGAACGAAGATAAAACTGAGTGTATTATTTTCAGTACTTCAGGCACGCAAAATGGTCCAGCTTTAAGTTTGGGAGCTCTGGCATCATATACTAGGTCAGCTGTCAAAAATTTGTGGGTTACTTTTGATTGCAGCCAGAAATTTGACAAGCAGATCAGTAGTGTTGTTAGAATGAGCTTTTTCTAGCTTCGTCTCTTGGCTAAAGTTAAGCCTTTCCTGAGCAGGCACGACCTAGAAAAGGCTATTCATGCCTTTATTAGTTCAAGGTTGGATTACTGTAATGCTCTTTATGTTGGTCTGAATCAGACCTCCATCTCACGCCTTCAACTTGTTCAAAATGCTGCTGCTCGCTTTTTAACAAATACATCTAGATGTGCACACATCACTCCTGTTCTCTACACCCTACATTGGCTCCCTGTGCGTTTTAGAATAGATTTTAAAATCTTATTGTTTGTTTTCAAGGCCTTAAATGGCCTGTCCCTGGAGTATTTGTCAGAAATTTTAACTTTGCATGAGCACAACCGGTCATTGCGGTCTTCAAATCAGCTGGTTTTAGAAGTCCCAAGGTCAAGGTATAAACGGTGGGGTGATCAGGCTTTTGCAGTTGCTGCCCCAAGACTCTGGAACAAGTTACCCTCTGATATTCGCACTATTACGGATGTAGCTCTTTTTAGGTCCTAACTCAAAACATATTTGTTTAGACTGGCTTTTAATACGTAGTAGTGGTGTGACAATTTCTCTCCTGTTTCTTTGTAACCTTTTCTGATTTTACTGTGTTATATGTTTCATTCTTCTTATTATATGATATGTTGTTTTATACTTGATTCCTGATGTAAAGCACTTTGGATACCTGCTGGTTGCTGTAAAGTGCTATATAAATACATTTTGATTGATTGATTATTCTGAAGAGAACCATTATATACTGTCTCAAGGCCTATGAATTGGTTGTGTTATCTGACATCTTCTATCATAAAAGGACATTCACAAATGATGACAGGAATCACAAAGAAACATAATTTGTTTTTGGTTTATTGTGGCATGCAATTCCGTGTGCCTTTTTCATAATTCCATCTCTCAGTGCAACACAGAAGCAGTAAGCTGCTCGGCCAAGCTGTCTGTAAGTCAGTCAGTGTAATACAGATGAATTAGCTAGAAAATGCACAGAAGAGTCAGTCAGTCTAACAATACTGAAACCGTTTCATCAATCAGGAATAGCACATAAATCATTATCATCTTAGGTTTGACTTACTCCAGTCCTGCATTTCCATACAATCAGTAAAAGGGAAACCTTTCACAATGTGATATTTCCATGGAAATAAATGGAATACGTAACAGTATTATTCATTATGGGGACATTTTCGATATGCTGTCTCTTAAGGAGTTTATTTTCCTCATTCTGAAACATTACACAGCTGCCCCAATGATTTAAACATTTAAATATATCTGATTATCACAGGTTGTATAAATGAGCGTCTATACTATAAATCCATCTAATGATGGTGCCAGACTGTATACAATGACGGATGTGTACCATCTCTTAATAGTTCATTTACATTTCAATCGAACAATAGATTCGCAAATAAAATGTCTAATACAGACATGAATAGTCAGAAAACATCATCATCATCATATGTTTCACAATCAACAAACAGGCTTTTTTTTCCATATAATATAGAATAATGAGACACTTTCTTGTCTAATAAAAAATGTCAGCAAATTCTCAAATTCAAAACAAAGAAGCTGACTTACCGAAATATACCAAGAAGGAAAAATACCACAACAACCCAAATGTGGTAATAACAATAATAGTCATAATAATAATAATATAATCTCTATCAAACCAGAATTAATTTTCATGAGCAAACAAGTAAAATGCTGCAAGCAAACTTCAGCACTTGACGTGGCCACACAGTGGGCATGTGCAGAACTCTTACAGCGCTGGGTGTGTTGTATCACAACTACAGAATCATCAATACTCCTCCGCCATCACAAGAGGGACTATATCGCATGCATGACGCAGGATGCAGGGAGGATGGGGTGGTGGTGGGGTGGCAGAGTGCACCTGCTGGCAGTGACGGGGTGGGAATTAGTGCAGTGCAATTAGCCACTACAGCAGTGCTCCATAGACACTTTAAAGGAAACAAGGAGAATCACTTTGACGTTAGTTCAATACTCACAATACTGTTTTTACATCCAGTAGCGCCCAGCCCTTTCCAATGGGAACAGGAATAGCAAAGCCAATATTGATATTGAGAGGCAAAAGTAAACACTGGCAAACAATATAATCTCTGACAAATGTATAGTTTGGGTGAAAGGGTCAGTTATCAGCAAGTAAAATCCAGGCAAATACTTCCACAGAATATTTAAGTGATGAATATAGAAAAAGCCGAAGTAGCTGAGCAACTTAAGTCTTCCCTGAGCAATTCAGACAGATCTAGCCTCCTCTAATGGAACAAAGCAGAACTACACGAGAAGTATCTCACTCCTCAACATGACTGAGCCTTTCCCTCCTCAAATAGTTTACAGTTGAATAATATGAAAAGCTGTAGGAAAATTGCAGGAATTGGTTGTACTGTACTGTACACAACATGGCACTTAACATTACATGACTTCCAAGGTGAAGTTGTAAACAGATGTAGAGCGACAGTAGGTAGCTGAGCTAATTTCATGACTTGGAGCAGCAAAATCCCTGTGCCAGCTCTTGCCTTTTCATCTCAGAAATTCAGTTTTCAAAAGAGTATTACACTGAATTGTTCAGTCCAATTCTTCACTTTGTCTCCCTGCTTCTCCCAGCATATGTTGGGTGGAAGATAAGAGAGAAACCCCAAAAAGGTTACCAGTCCACTATTTCATTGTTCATTCGGGTTAATAAAGTAATCCTCAGACGTACAGCCATTCTGCCATCCTCTAAAATTAGATTTGATATATAATCTGAAAGGAATATTTTTGAAAAGGTACAGTAATTTAGGTGAGAGGAAATGAAAGAGGAAGCTGGAAAGAATAAAATATTAGTCAGCCCTCCTCTTCTCATTCTACACAAATCTAATAAGATTTAGAATAGGGTGTAAACAAACTCATGACTTTAAATCCTGTAAAATGGGTTAATGTTTTCACGCTATTTATTAAAGTCATTAAGAGCCACACATGGCAAGATGCCTCATATCTACTGTATAAAAGGGAGTGAGGCAAGGCCGGGCTGTATGGAAATCCCCAACACTGCACAAAATTACAGTGAACTAGACAGCGTACTGATGACATCACATCTGATGGCCGGAAAACAGGGAAAACATTAGACAAGACGATCAATTTACTGTGATGTATAATATAGCAAACAAAACAAGAATAACGAAGATCCTGATACAAAATACCCCGACAAACAACTTCACAGAAGTTAGCAATGCATCAAATAAAAGAAACCAAAAAAAAGTTAAACAAAGATACAGCGTGACGAAACACAAGAAGTGGTGTCCCTCACTTTTCTAGGCTTCAGCTTGAAACATCATGCATGAATATTGTTTACTGTACATTGTACATAAAGGTGACCGGACTGGAAAGCACAGAAAATTAGCTTACAAAACTGGGATTTCCAGTTTCTGAGATCACATGAAAGATAACACCTCTGAAACATGACAGGAATCTGTCAGTGGGCATGGACAAAAGTCATTGTAGAGCCCAATATTTAGGTCTGTATAACACCAAGGAGAGAAAGGCCACTGTCTTGCATGTTTGTGTCGACTGTATGTGAATGACAGCACACATGTACTGTTTGTATGTGTGTGTGTGTGTGTGTGTGTGTGTGTGTTTGCGCGTATGTGTGTGTGAGAGAAAGAGAGCAGTGAGATAAATGCTACAGGCACACAAAGATGAAACAATAGTTTTCAAGATTGATTGATGTGGCTCATATAGAAATCTACTAAATTAGCTCCATTTACACCTGGAAATACTATTTCTGTCCCGCACTTGGTAATTGGTATTCTTTAGTTATGCAGTACAAGTCACCTTTAATAAAGGTAGTATGGTATGGACTGAAACATGTGTATACATATCTTTGTTTTGTTGTCATCCCTTCTGACATCCAGTGATTATTTGTCTTGCACTGATTTCAATGATCATTAACAAATTCAGTTTATGACTGTGTCATTGTGTTCTGTGATCTCATGATAGTCGAGGAAATTCAGTCAACATATGACTCATAAAAGATAGAGCTTATTTGAGTATCAGCATACTCAAGACCTCTGTTTTCTACCGGTTGGAGTGCCCTGCCCATTGTTTATTCTCGGTATTATTACGTCTATCTCTTGATTTTTCAGGGAATACTTATAAAAAATGTGTTATGCAGCAATACAACAAAGGCTATACACTAAATCAGGAGCACTGAGCTGGATGAGGGCATTACCATGTATGGCAGCTTACAGAAACAAATGCCTTGACATGTAAAGAGATTGCACAACTTGAAAAATAAGTGTCAGATATTCATAAGTTTACAAAAAGTGATAAATAATCACTGTTTTGTTTAATGTACCTTTTGATAGCGAAGCGTCTCTAAACCAGTGCCTGTCTTGGAGGAAACAGACAAAAGCAAGAGAGCAATTACATACAGTAAATGGTATTTATAACTTTATTAAAATAAATGATGATTTACTGTAGCAAATGACTTGAGGTTGTCTCACAGATACCAAACCTCAGTCCTGGGAGCAAGGCAAAATTTGGTAGGAAATGTTTGAATCTCAGTCCCTGCTGTCAATTCACACTATATAAAACATGAAGAATAAATAAAGGAAATATTAACATAGAAGAGTGGCACCTACTGTATAGGTTTTTGCTGTGTGATGGATCATGTGAAATGAAGTGAAAAAAGGCCTATCGAACCTAAGTGTGTCAGCCATGTTGAATGCTAACCAGATGATGTCATGTAAAATGAGCAATCATGTGGTGTAGATGGTGTAAGATATCCAGCCTTTCTTTTAAATGTGACCGGGGATTGAAACTGCAAACATGGACGCAAGTCCAGCATTTACTGTAAGGGCAAACTGGACAGGTGCCTTACTGGGCATAAACAGTAATATGTCACTAAATTCTCTGTGGAGCTGTACATTGGTGAAAATATCCACTCAGGAGGCAGGACAACATGTTTTCCCTTGCCCCTTACAACGTGGCGCAGCACAGACTGTTGACTCATAGCTGTCAAATTTTATTTAGGCATCTGATTGACATATATAAAGGCTAAAATGAAATGGTATTCCCTTTAACCAGGATCTGGTTGTGGGCTCAGCTCTAGCTTGCCACAGGTCATTGTCTGACTTTGTATTCCTTTAGCTTCCATTGAGTAGCATCTCTGTCCCGGGCATTTTAGGACAAGCCCGGGTGGAAGTGTCCCCCAGTCGAGGAGGTCCAGTCCGCAGCACAAGCTTGCCGACGCCCAGACCTCCTGAGACTAACCCTCCAGGAGACAGAGACTTCCTGGAAAACAAAAAGAGAGCAAGGAAGGAAGAATGGAATGAAAGAGGGAAATAAAAGTCAAGTCAAAGTCGACTGAGGGAGGGTGATCCTGTGAAACACCGGTTACCATGGTAATTCACCTGAAGGCCATCTTTTTAAGCAAGTGAGCATCCATCTTTTCTGTCGAAGAACCCTCTGTTTGGGGCTGCTCCTCCACAGGAGAAGAGAGGAGGGGAGAAGAGCATGGTGGTGGGCGGAGATGGGAAGCATCCTGAGACTGTGGGGTAGCCAGGTCTAAAGACTCCTGAGAGGCAAAGATGATAAAGAGGAATAGTTAAATTTGAATATGTTAATATTGTTATTCACACTACCGTAATATAGAAATCTTTCACTCAAAATGTTTAGACTGAAGTCGGGCAAATTCAACTTTTAGCTTCAAAATATCCCTTCAGAAATAATGTGTTTTTGTTCAACATGTGTTTTAACTGTATATGCGCCATCACTCTGGTGTGATTTCATCATCATACCAACCGGAGACTTGATGTCCTGGGGGTCTGAATCCTCCAAGTCAAGAGCGCACAGTTCGAGCTCAATGTCTCGATCTGGGTCCGGTTCGCTCTCGGCCTGGCCACGATCCCGGTTGTAGGCGGTCTGACAAACTTGCAGATCAGACACGATTTTCTCTCCACTGCTTATTGAGGTTCGACAGCAGTGAAGTTCTGATGCACAAAGCTGCTCACTAAAACACATACAGATACAGAGAATTGTTCCCCTTTTTTCAAGTTTAGCACATTAAAATTGTTTTAATTTACCAATTTCTTGGTATCAATATCGTAGGAATAATGAAGGTAAAATAAAATACATTGTGTGTTAATGGCCTGGTAATTGGACACAATAGAGCACTGAGTGAAAAAAATTATTAAAATCGCATGTGAGTGAATTGGAAAATATTTTGTTCATAAGAGACATAAGTGTTTCTTGGCTGCCCAGTGGGTTTTTAACCAACCAGCTAGCAGCACTATTTTTAGTCTAACCACAGAGAGGAAACAACTGTAGCACAATGAGATAAGAGAGGGGGTTGAGAGAGGATGAGTGAGAGCAAATATTTATGAACAATAAGGAGTGAACTTCCATGTGTGCCCAGGGGGGTAGCAGATAGAAGTCTAACCAATACTGGGAAATTGCCTTAATCATGCTCACATAATTTTCTGTAGCATGTTGTGAACTTTAAGATTTGAATGGTTTCCTGTTCAAGTTCTCCGTTCTTTCCATGTGGAGTTTGTGTTTTTCCCCATAGTTCAACAAAGGAAAATAAGATGCAAGAATTTAAGAAAAAAAACTGAAGTGCGTGTGAACGTGTTGTACCTTTCTAGGAAACTGGAGTGGCTGGAAGAGTCTGATCCTCTGGAGCTCCACCTGTAGTCACTGTGATCTAAGTGGTGGTTGTAATCTAAAACAAATAAATAAAAATGTAAACAATGGAGACATCAAAGCAACATTTACCTTATAATAATATAAAAAACATATGTGTCACATTTTATGCATCTGTATAATTAACACAGTTTGCAAAGGGCTTTACAGATATAGGACAGTTAATAGTAAACCAGCTGCATTATAGTAACAGGATGAGATATTTGACTTGAAAATAAACAAGACAAAAACAGATTAAAGCTATAGTGCGCGACTGTTTAATATTAATGAACGTCCGTTACATTCAAGCAATTGACAAATGAGTTGATACAAAGCTAATTAAGCCTATCAACTCCAGAAAATGATCTCTGTATTTCTCTCAGTATGGCTATGTTTACAAAATGGTGTTGTCCGGCGACATTCGCGCGCAGAAGCTCAAGTGATGTGTTTTACATCACAGCTGAGAAAGGACAACAGCAGCCTCTGCTTTGGAGACAAAGAGGACATAAAAATTACAAGATAATTACCTCTTCTGAAGAGTACATCATGATTTTTTTAACGTCTGTGTTGTCCTTGATTTAACGAGATAAACGCTACTAGCAACTGCGTGGAGGAGGGGTGGGTCATGTGGATGTGCCAACAGGGTTGTTGTCATTACTTAGAATTCCTTATGAGGGCGACAGAAACTATGCACTATAACTTTAAATACAATTAAAGCTGAAAGCAGCGTTGTATGGGCCCTCGCACCTCCTTGCGCGTTGGGGTTACTGGCGGACGCCGCTCCTTGCGACCGTGCATTTGCGCGGCACTCAGACACTAGAAATCATCACCAATGAAAAGGGAACTCTCTGCTGAGTTCAATGATACCTCATACAAGACTCTACCTTAAACAATTCAAAAGCCATAAACAGGGGCGTGGCCTGAGTACATGGGCGTGGTAAAAGTATAGGGGCCAACTCAGTATCACATGTAGACCACACATTATGAGTTTCATGTAAATTGGATGATGTTTGTCATATAAGGCTGATATCCTGTTGCCAGCGGGGGGGGGGGGCCCACACCGTTGGACGAAAAGTTTTGCTTTTAATAACTTTTCATCGTTAAGGTCTTTAGATGACACAGACTGAATTTGAAGTTGATCGGATGAAATCTCTCCGAGTACTTCATTAAAGTTTAGCAACTATAGTTTTGGACCTACTTCCTGTTGCCACTAGGGGGCGCTATGACTTTGAGCCAATATCGGCCTGTAGATGTCGTCAGGGTTGGACTCATGAATCATGAAACGTTTCGGCCAAACTGAACAATGTACACTTGAGTTACACCCACTTCCTGTTTCGATGGCAAAACGCACAAAATGGCCGCCCCACCACGGCCATGCCCTATGACGAAAAGTTTTTCTTTTAATAACTTTTCATCTTTAACGTCTTAAGATGGTACAGACCAAATTTGAAGTTGATCGGATGAAATCTCTAGGAGGAGTTCGTTAAAGTACGACATGTGGAAATGGCGAAAATCGCACAAATTTTGAACTTTCAATTTAAAATGGCGGACTTCCTGTTGTGTTAAGCGCTTAGAGCTTTTTCGTGCGTCTTGACATGCTACATATGTGTACCACGTTTCGTTAGTCTACGTTAAACGTACTGCAGGGGCTCAGTTTCTTTTTATTTTGTAGGGGCACCAGCAAGCCATTTTTGTGCGCCTATTCCCGAAACCCTTAAAATACGTAAATTTTCACCAGGCTTGATGCGACCGCCAATTTTGGTGAGTTTTTGAGTATGTTAACCCCTCAAAAAGGCGATTCATTTGCCGGAAGAATAATAATTCCTTCAGTTTCAATAGGGCCTTCCCCACTGTCGGCGCTCGGGCCCTAATAAATAAATCCAAATAAAAAACATCATCATGGTGACATATGAATAATAAAGGGCTTTTATCCCTCCTAACCTTTGAAGTTGATGGGTGTGGTGTTGGCGCTGCCCTGGCAGGCCGTGGCTTGGATAGGTTCGGTGGTGTGGTAGCCCGTGCGAGATGCCCTGGATATGGCACCCCACTTGGAGATAATGGGCCCCTCACTAAAGGGAATGATCGGATCCTCGTCTTTCAAGCGCCGGTAGTGATCCAAGGATTGCAGCCATCGCTTCCCGACACCACTACTACTGCCACCGCCTCCACCTCCGACACCACCTCCAGCTTCATTACTGTCCGACTCCTGCATGAGAAAAACATGGATGCTTTTTAAACACATCCATACACTGCCGCAGAGATACTGAAATGAAAAATGGAATTTGTCTTCAGATGTATGTCTGTGCCTACTTCTGGGTGTGAAAAGAGTCTCACCGAGTGTTCTGAGCAGGAGTGAGCCGAGGTGTGTGCGAGCGTTTCAGGCTCAAAGGAGCCGAGGCAGGGGCCGATGGTACCACAGGACCACGGAGAGTAGTGCGCTAAACTTTCCTCGCCTCTGAACCTGCACCCCACACACTGGCCTCCACTGCCCTCCACACGCTGAAAGAGAGAGAGACATTTAAAAATGATGGTGAGACACACTGCTGTTTGCTCAATAGATGGGGCACGATAGGATCATTTTTGCTCTAAATTGCCCAGAGGTTTGAATGTGAGTCTGTATGGTTGTCAATGTCACATGAGAAAGGAATATTAAACTGAAGGTGTAAGTAAGGTCGCATATCATGCTAATTTTCACGTTCCTACTTGTATTTTGGGTTTCTACTAGAACAAGTTTACATGCTTTATTGTTCAAAAAACACATTTCTTTCTCATGCTGTCTGTATTTATCCTGTCTGTACGCTCCGTTTTAGCACCTGTCTCTTTACGCCCCCCTCCCGAAACGGAGGTCCTGACGGCTCATTTAAAGGTCCAGTTTCTGAATACGGGCTGTGTGTATTTCTCTGTGGTTTGAGCATTTTGATACTTTTACAGTATTTATATGGCACCTCGACCTGCTTTACCATCAAAACAGACATGGTGATCCCACTTTTTGCAATACAGGGCCTTTAAAAAGGGCTCATACACCTCATACCAGCCTTAGATGCCGACTAATTTGAGTTTATGCTCTCACTGCCAGTGCTGACTTGCTACCACTTTGCTGCCATCCCCGTGGCGAGCCCTGGATATCATAACAAAATAAAATAAAAATAGCCAGTATTTTTCACCAACGGTCTTGTTTGCTTATGCTTGTTATGCAGAGGCATCAAAATTGCAATTGAGATCAGTGCATAAACACTTAAAAAGTCTGTGTGGTTTCTTCAATCTGTGCTCATT
This sequence comes from Sander lucioperca, assembly GCF_008315115.2. Lineage (NCBI taxonomy): Eukaryota > Metazoa > Chordata > Actinopteri > Perciformes > Percidae > Sander > Sander lucioperca. Next base: position 10,812,102 of record NC_050173.1, on the reverse strand, counting down.
TCTAAAGCGGACGTCTTCACGAACACATATCTGACGTGCTGTTAAACAAAGCTTTACTCTGCTAAAAGCCTGAGTCACTGCTTGTTAAAGTCTCTCCTCTCACTTTCTCTTTTTCTCTCGCTCACATACACACCCACCCACACATGCACATACACCACAATTGTGCATTGCTGTGATGTCTCCCTCCACAGTTGCTAAGCAACTATCTCCCCCTTAAATAGCAATGGGGGACAGCTGAGGTGGAAGCTTTCAGGATTAGAATTAAATCCTACATATTTTAAAAATAGTAAAATACACATTTTATCACTCTCAGTTTCAGGTGTCTGCAGTGACACTATTACCAAACTGGTCATGGTGGCATTTATATTTGTAATTGTCATGCTTAAAACGCTTTGTGTGTTCATGTGCGTACATATGTTGTCTCTCTTATCTATCTTCTACCTCAGTTCCAAAATCGATGGTGAAGATGGGGGAGGACTGGGAGGGCCTGTTGGCGTTGTGATGGTGGTGATGATGAGCCCACTGTTCCTGCTTCCTTCTGAACAGATCCTCGTAGCCGAGAGGAACACGGCCATAATCCTGACAACGTAGCGTTGGACAAGACAGAATGAACAGATAATTAATATAATTATCAGATAATTAATATAATATTGATATATATAATGAACAGATAATTAATATAATATTGATATATATATATATATATATATATATATATATATATATATATATGTATATATTGTAGTCATTTGTTGTGCAAGACTGTGTCTTGTATTAATGAGCTCTATCACAGGTATTGTGGCCAGACAGCATACTGGTACAGCATACAGCATACAGTAGTCATACTGGTAATGCTATATGATGATGTGAAAAGGAGAGAACAGAGTGGGGGAGGCAGAAACATATTTGGGTGAGAAGTGGGAGAACTACAGAGGAGGTTGAAGCTACATACTGCATCTCTGTGGCTGGCAGGGAAGGTAGAGGTGAGATGATATGTGGGTGTAAAAAGAGAAACCGAAGGAAAGGAAATGTTGCTGAGAATGCAGCAATAAATCTTTAAAATGTAAGATAAACCAACATTCATTAAAACAGATCTTTGGCAGAGAGCATTATTTTTTAATTATTGCACGGCTCAGAGTGGATTATGTCTCTTATAGTATGGCCACTTAATTAAAATGCACAGTTTTTACGCTCTTGAAATAGATGCTGTGCTTGCACTGCTACGAACGTTGCAATAAACATCACTCAAACAAGTGGGAGAAGCTGTAGCTAATTAACAGCCAGTTGGTACAGGTTTTGAACGACTATGTGTCTGAAGTGAGTATTCCCCACGGCCAAGACGTTGCGTTATTTGACCTACCCTGTGTAGCCCTGTGCGGTGTTCAGCTCCGGAGCAGTAGTTGCTGTCTAGAGAGTTGAATCTCTCCCTGAGTGGAGGCTGGTAGACAGAGGAATGCAGCACCTCTGGAGGGAGTGAGTTACTCCTGGCATCCTCTCTGTGGTACAGCTGTTAATGATAAAAATCATCATTACCAGTGTAAGTTACAGAATGATCAAATTAACAGCAATATGATAATTATCAGAAGGCTCACCTGAGGCCTCCATACTCTCCTGCTGTCATAGAGGGGAGCATAAACACCATGAGCAGGAGCCAGAGGCCCATACTGAGGCTGCCCCGGGTGGTGATGGAAGGCAGTAGATCCCATCCGATCTCTAGGCGGGTGTGGCGGGTACACCGAAGAAGAGGAGGAAGGTGGGTGTGGCGCTTGAGGGTCACTGGGGTAGGAAGATGATGGAGGGCCAATCGAGGGTGGCAGAGAGGATTCTGGGACGTTGGTGGATCGAAGAAAGCGAGCCATGCAGGGTTTGTGAGGAGGATGAAGAGTAGATTGGTAGTAGGAACCTGCTGGAGTGGAGGAGGAGGAGAGAAGAGAAGAGAAGAGAAGAGAAGAGAAGAGAAGAGAAGATTAATTTGCACTTTCCCAAGACAACAATCAAGGTTTTTTTTAAGCTTTTATTTAAAAATGGACTCACAGGTTGGTTGATAATGGGGTGACTCGTATGCAGAGTGGGGCTCCTGATAGTATAGCTCTGACGCCTGAGAAGGATGTGGTGCACGCAGCATGAACTGACCATGTTTGGGCATAAGAGTGCCACCATCACCCCGCCCAACTGTTGTCAAGGGAGACGATGCTGAGGAGTGGCTGACTGGAGTCCTGGGAGGTGAGATGGGCTTCCTGATGGACAGAATGACAACATAAAGAGAAATGGATGAACACATGAATGAGTTGGACATACCTAAGGTCAGACCGTCCCCACATCACTTCTCTGCCAAAATCATATGCAAAATATCCAATGTGTGCACATCCACATATCAGGTGACTTGTAAATGTGTATTTGACTAGATTCATTGAAATGCAAATAAAAGAAAACCACATGTTCTGACACAAAAATAATCATTTATATTTTGTTTATTTTTCTATTGCTTAATAACTTATTGTGATCTGACTCGACATCAACAGTAATGCTAAACTGGAAGTAATATTCGGCTGGTCATGGGGTTAAAAGCCAACAAGAGAAGATGTACAAGCATCAGAGAATAAGTCGATGAATAGTCTTACTGTTCAGTGGACCCTGATGAATTTCTGGTAGTTAGCCCGTTGGACCCTTTAGCATCATTGGATCCATTTGGCACCGCTCTATTCATTTCCTCCATCATGTCAGCCCCTCTGGAGATCAGTTGGGGGTGAGTCAGGCCGGGCATTCCCTCTGTCAGGGAGTCTGTGTTCTCCCCTGTGCCTTTGAGCCCCTGCCCCATGCCTGCAGACACATCTGAGTGGATGCTGCCCTCCATGGTGAAGGTTTTACCCATAACCCCAGGTGCTAATGGGAATGTGCGGCCTACGCTGCTGCTCTTCTTGTTTCTCAGTCTAAATCTGTAAAGAGAATAAGGGACAACGCAAAATTCAGCACAATGGGGAAGGGTTATGTTTTGCTCAAAGGAGAACATCTTAATAAACATGTTGTGATTGCATATTCCCACAGGACCTCATGTAAATCATCTTGTAAATACATTTATGATTAGATAAATAAAATCTAATTAAAAAGGGAAATTGGGGAAGGCTGTGTAGAAACAGAGGAGAGCGGAGAGAAGACAAACTCTACAGGCCTTTTTTATAGGGCAGAGTAAGTGAATCTTGGGCTACAAACCCTTAATGTAATCTAGATATTTGTCTCATTTCACTCAATTTAAGATTCTCCTCATATACAGATAATTTAGTTAATAGAGTGTCATTTTGCAGTTATAAAACACAGAATAACTACCATAGTTGTGTCAAACATTTTTTTTTTTGTTGATCTAACTATAAATGCAAATTTTTCTATCTTGAATACAGTGAGTCTTTCGGAGTGTATGTGAGTATGCACTCACTTCTCCAGTTCATCCTGTGTGTGTGCAAATGTACAGTTGGTTCCTCTGGGACAGCCTCCCTGCTGACGAAGGTCTCGGCACATGCTGGTCTTGTACTTGCTGTTGGCCTGAGGCTGCAAAATGCACAGATACAGTGCACATTAACTGTAAAATAAAACTAATGCATGCAAGTCTTCGATAAATGACTAAGATTAACTTATGACTCTTAGTCTGAAGTTGTAAGTTGTGATAGTTATCATAAAACACGGGTGATACTAAATAATAACTTATAAGTGTAAAGTTCATGTCAAGGTGTTAGTTAATGTTTACTCTTAACCCCTAATTAACTATATCCATGGTGATGCAGTGTTTTTTTGCAGACTGTTACAACTCATTACTGTAGATGTTGAAAGGGAAAAGTCTCAAAATTTCAAGATGGACGTCAAACAAATGTCAAAGACACTGTGCTGGCACAAATGAATGATGTCACACGTCAAACTCCACAGACAGGTGTGGACAGAACACCATAAAAATAAAAAAATATATTTGATATAATCACCTTTGTGGTACACAGTGTTTGTATTGTGGCTGTATTAAAAAAGCCAAAAAACAAAAAGTAAACTATATATATTCTGAATGTAGGCCTACTCATATATAGCTTGCAATTATCTATGTCTGGACTTCTTGTATTTAATGTTTGTTTTAAACTTCATTCTCTGTTTATTGTTTGACAAGAGCTGATACTGACACACAGGAGAGCTTCAGCCACTGTTCACTCCACTATACTGTATGTACTGTTAGTGACCAGTTTCAGTCTTTGTAGCTGCATTATCTGACAATACCATTAAAGACAGCAACATGATGATTTGAGAAGTAATATTAATTGGGATAATAGTGAGTTCTTGAAGATATGTAGTGAGTTAGTAGTACTTATCCCCTTTACTTTTCTACTGGGCAAATATTATGTTTATGATCTCCCACATTTCCTTCAGCTCCTCACATTTCTTGCATTGTTCTGTTGTCTATTTTAAATAACATAACTGTTACAATCTCGTCCTATCAGTGTACCTGGGGAGCATCGTGGCTCTTCTTGCTGAAGTTCTGTATGAATTCCACTAGTCCATGAACCACCAACTTCACAGCCAGCATCACACTTTCCAGCTCCTCCCATGATGGTGCCGGGGCATCTGCACACAGATCAATAACAGAGTCTGTTAAGAAGAGATTCTTATCACTGTACAGGGTCTCATAAAGGCTTAGACCTAGACAGAATTGTACATGTATCTGACATAAATTGAGATTAGACATCCTGATACCATTAAAATCAGAGCAAACTCTCTAGCTGACGTACAGGGTACACACACTTTTGTCATTATATCCATTATACAGTATGCTAACTAAAAAGGACAGCAAAAGAAGAGTATGTATATGATGGTGCCCCCCGTATGAATAAAGGTTAAAACACTGCAGTGCTTTGAGCTAAACTCTAACATTAGCATGCTAACATGGTGCTCACAATGACAATGCTATAACATGCCTATGTTTAGGTTGTGGTTTACCATGTTCACCATCTTAGTTTAGCATGTTAGCATGCTAATGTTTGCTAAATAGCGCTTAACACAAAGTACAGCTGAGGCTGATCAAAATGTAGTTTTGCAGGTATTTGCTCATAATACAAAGTAGCCTACTGGACACATTTTACCAGAGGGGCTACATGAAAAGGGCAACATGGCAATCTATCCAATAGTTGTTTCATGATAATATAATAATTAAGTTTAACCAAGAAACTACAATTCAGAATACATTTCTGAATGCCATAATAGTTTAAACTCGAACACCCTGCATGTCTTTTTTTTTTTTAAATAAACACACAAAATTAATCTGTATATTTAATCTTCTCTTTTTTGCTTGTTAATTGCATTTTGCATTGGTATGTGAGTGTGCATGCCCATTTTCTTCACTTTTCAACTGTTCTTTGTGTAACAGAACAAGCCCTTTTATTCTGAGAAGTGTGAATCATTCAGAATCATTCGCATGCATTCAGATGAATACAGTTAAACAAACAGAATTACCTGGGTTGTGGTCTATGTTGGCTAGTAGCTCTAGGTGTGGTCTAAGGCTGGTGAGGTTGGCTGGGTCTCCCGTCCTCTGCAAAACAATTGTCAGCTCCTGAACGCTCTTTGCAAACGACTCTGGAGACTGCAACTGAAGATAGAAGAAAAAGATAGAAACGGAGAGGGAGTTTTCAAAAAATAAATAAAGAAAAGACGAATGTATTTGTCCCGTGACTTCGTTCTCTAGAGGCTTGTTATACCCACCCTGTGAAATTTCCAAATTGAGTTCATTAATAATGAATGCTGAAACTTATATGGCAAGTGGAATGACAGCCTAATTGGCATATGAATCATACTGGCACCTTGTCAATAATGGACTGCATATGTGACTTGTGGACCAGATCTCCGTACAGCAGAGAAGACCACTGCTCAGGTGAAATTCGTAGGCCCGCCTCCATGGCGATGTGGACGATCTGTGCGTCATGTTCTCTCCGGAGAGCCTCGTACGTTCGAAACTCTTCTTTCAGCTGCATCAGTGAGGAGTCTTCATCACGCTTAGTCACCTGACAGACGATGGACGGAGAGAGAATAAGGAAGAGGGGGAATTGAGAGACAGGAGAGTGTGAAGAAAGACGAGGAAGAGAAGGAGGGTATGGACAGATTATTATCTTTTGTAAGACCTTTGTCCTTGATACAGATTCAGAACCAGATAAAAGAATCTTTCACTTCACCCCAAAATGAAACTTCACTCCTTCTTGTACCATACACGACAATTTTTTTAAACAAAAATTGAAACATTTTGGCCAGAAAAGTTAGATCATGTTTTGGGCATTTTTAGGCCTTTATTTGACAGGACAGCTGAAGACATGAAAGGGGAGAGAGAGGGGGAATGACATGCAGCAAAGGGTCCCAGGTCGGAGTCGAACCAGGGACCACTGTGTCGAGGAGTAAACCTCTACATATGGGCGCTCGCTCTACCAACTGAGCTATCCAGGTGCCCGAAGTTAGATTTTTTTTTTTTTAATTGTATTCAAGAAAGTATTTTTTTATTTGGGCAGAAAATCTGATTTGTTATCTGAGAGTATCTACTTATAATGTACTTTTAAAAAATGAATAGGGTGCAGAACTTGTTGCATTTTGCCCTCAGTGTGTATTACATTACAGCGTTAACCAGTGACACTGGAGTAACTAATGGTATAATGAAATATTCATTTTGAGGTGACTTAGTCCTTTAAAATAAAACAGTATTTTGGTATGGGAGGCTAAGAGTCATCCTTGCAATTTTCCAAATAAATGTAACCAAATTTACCGACCAGTCAGATTGTTCGTATGTGGTGTCTTCAGACTCACAAACTCAAATTCAGATCAGACAAAGGGATTCCCCCCTGCTCAGAATCTGCCCTATGAGCAATCATCATAAGACACCAACACACACAACCAGCTGCTGTATCACTTACAAATCTGTTCAACAGTCAAAATCACAACCCAACAGAATAACAGATTTCATCATTATTGGAGCTCTTGCTGCTGTCCATCCTCTGTCTGTTTTCTCTCTGTATTCATGCACTATCTTTCTCTGCATCTCTGAGCTGTCTGTCTCTGTCCTGCAAGGCGGGGCAACAAGAGCAAATATAGACTGCTGTTACATCAGTAGCAGATAGCTGGCATTTCTGCCCTACCAGCAATGTCTGTAATCAGATAACAGGCACAGAAATACAGACACGCATGCATAGAAAATATATCCACAGATGCTTATGTCCTCGTTACAGATATGACTTTTATGCAATATGTGATATCAGTATGGGCAACACATACTGTACACAGTATATGTATAATACTTTAATGTCAGACAGGGTCATGTTAAGAGCTCTATCCACATTTTATAAGGGTTTTTTTTTCGAAACTCACTCAGACACTTTGACTAATTTTGAGTTTATTAAATGGAAACTATTACATGTAAACTGACAAGAATAAAAGTTTTGGAAAACTGTTGACATAAAAAGGGTATTCATTTGAAGCACTATCTCTGCAGTAAAGGGATATGTGGTGGTAAATGAGGATCTATTTAAATACCCTTCTTTTAATCAGGTCATTTATTATGGCTTGGGTTCTTGGGAGAGCAGCAAACTGAGGTTCTTTTGTTCAGTTTGATGTAGATTACATTGCAAAGAGCTGTGGTTAGCTTCTTTTTTTCATGAAGACTTTAACAGTGCAGCTTGCTCACATGTCGGTGCATGTGCACATTTGTATGTGTTTGATGTGTTTCTATGTATGTATGCTCATTCATGTTGCACGTACCTTGAAGCAGGAAGCCCTGTAGAGAAGCTGCACCACGTGCCCTATGCTGGTTTTGGAGGCCTGGGGGAACCGAGCCTCAAGTTTTTGGACTACAAACAATACCAACACCTTCCTGGATAAAGCTGAGCCGTCCTCCAGAGCCAGTAAAACTAGCTTCAGAGCATCTTCTTGCATAGCTGTTGAGGAAGAGATGTAGGGATACAGCAGATGGCAGGGAGAGGTGAGAATGGTGGGAGGAGGTGAGAACACAATACATATTTTAATCCAACATATCAATCAAACAACCATCTTAGAACCAGGTGTCCTCAGAAACTAATTCTGTTATCATGAAGAAAAACACTTTCCCAGTCAGAATCTGCCCTATGAGTAATCATCACAGGACACTGGGTACCAGCACCAGCAGTCAGTTTGATGAGGCAATCTACTGTAAACAGGCAATTTAAAATGCAACCAAATTACATGAAATCATTACAGCAGAAATATCCAAATCAAGCTATATGGAAATTAACAATGCTGTAATACTAGTGTGAATTATATTCTTTGTATTTAAAGGTTCTCTATACAAGAAAGAAATAAAAGCAAGATGACACTTTGTTGTTCTCAAACCTGTCACACAGCTCTTACCTGTACATTTTACAGGCTACAAAAGTCAGCATCAAGTGACATCTTTTAAATTATAGTGCCTCAAAAAGTTCACAACAGCATACATCACCTTTAGACACATGTGTAATCTGCCTAAAAATGAATTTGTTACATTCAAATGTCTTACTAATCACATGTATTGCCTTGCCTCACACATCTATGTCTTGGAGCAAGATGTTCGTATCACTGAAAGGTGTATGCTGTATGTCATTCACACCCACCAGGTCCCAGGAACTGGCAGCCCCGCGCCCTCACTGCTGCCCAGAGGTTGGCAGAGAGCTGCTGGGGGTTCTGGTGTTGCAGGATGAGCTCGGTTACGGTTCGTTCCCCCAGCGACCGGCCTGCCCGCACTGCCCGCACACGGCCCTCCTCCTCCACCAGCTGGCAGTTCACCAAGGTCACCAGCTTCCTCTGCATTGGCCGGCTGAGCACGCTCGGACTCAGATTTGCCACACCTGCAAATGGTGACAGCTCTGTGGTAAAACAATGTGGAACTTCAACACAATTATAACATTTACTTTAGTTATGAGTCATTTTTTTAATGGATTTAGTCTTAAATGAACTCTTAGTTAAAATCTGTTACAACCAGCTCTGTATGTGGATTTAAAGCCTCTTCATGGAATGGATAATGTTCATCATGCATCTAATCTCCCACCAGTGGTTTATGTTTCTTAGGGAACCAGAGAATGACGAAGTGTTAATTGCCCAAATGATCGAATTCGCCAAAAATAATTAATGCTACCACAGCACCGTCACCCAGAATTGTCTGATCGAACAACTGGAAACAACTGGTCAATTTCAGTGAAGTAAATCTTTCTTGTCTGGTTACACAGAGAGCTGAACATTCTCTCAGTGCCATACAAATACAGCTTTCAGGCGTCATGAGAAGTGTGAGAAACATGAAAGCCAAGTTGCACAGGCAGCTTAACTGTAGCCCACGCACATTCAGTATGAAGGGTTTCATTCTCTTTCACAGATGTCCACAAGTCTGAAACTCTAAAGTGTACCATTTAAAACACAAAAACAGGCATACATAACTGCTCACACACACAAACAAACCTTTTGCTCCGCTGATAGGTTTTAGGTAGAGAGCCAGCTCTTCCACGCACACCTTGGACACCTCGTAGTTCTCAACTTCTGCTGCACTGCTCAGGCTCACCGGCTGCACATCTGGGACCTGAGACACACGTCATGAGCACACACAAGACGCATACACCCAAAGAATGTTTTGACAATTCTTTCCTCTCGACTCACCTGAGCACCAACCAGCTGCAGCAGGGCACAGTTGACTGGCAGCAGGTCGATATCGGTGCTGATTGGCGTCTGATCAAAGGGGCAGGCCTTGCGGTGCAGTTTGTGTAGGCAGGTCTTACACACCGTGTGGGAGCAGCCCAGGCTGATGGGCTGGTGGCCGCTGCTGTCAAACTCATTGTAGCAGATGGGACAGGACAGGAACTCTGTCCACTGGGCCGCCTGCACTGGCATCCTGACACCACACCACCGAGGGAGGCGTCGCTGAGCTCAGGGGGAATGCATGTCAACGAGTCCCGACAACAGCTCCTGCTCGCCAGTGCCGACGATGACTGTGAGGAATAGGACATAAAGTTATGTAGCAGTGATTTTGTAAAGACACATTTTGACACATTACTGTAAAAATGTAGAGCTTGACTAATATGTATATAACCGATTTGTTAATAATAAAAACGCTTGTTCAAATTTTGAAAGCTGATTCTGACAGTTTACTACATTAATCGACAAATTGTTTCATAATGTTTCATGTCATAATAAAGCACTTTAGATAATCCACCACATGGCTTGACTCAACACATTAAGAATCATCACAGTGTGCTTGTCATTACAATAACATAACTTCAATTATAGCTACACTACAAAAGAAAAGCATTACACTCTGGAATTTGCAAAAAAAACATATCAAATTTAAATAATGGGAAGAAAATAAAAGAATGTGAAACACAGAATGCGTAAACCTCCACAATTACAACTTCCATTGTTATGATTTGGTTATAGGGCCCATTAGAATTCATTATGTGCATGTGCACTCTGTTCGTATTTATATTCAGCTGCTTGCCATAAAAGATTTGTCGCCTGCTACCATATCTTTAAATATCAACAATACTTTTGCTATGATGCATTATCAAGTAGACAAAAACTATAGGATCTACATTAGAAAATATATACAATTTATACAAATATATGCAGACAGTAAGTGGTAAGAACTTTGTAAAAGCTATAAGACAATGAAATGGTGTCCAGCTAATAAAGGAGTAGCATACACATCATTACTCAAGTGCAATAAGCATTGAGCTAAGTACACAGGCAATCTTCAGCCTCTCTCGCCATAAAAGTCATACATTTATTTAATCTGATGTAGGCAATAAAAGCGCTCTCTCCCTGTCCTAAAATAATGAATTGCCAAGTCTCAACACATATTACATTAAAAGGCCTTGCTGTGAACACAATTTGTACAATATTAAGTCCAGGTCTATATTTCTCTCATCTCATTACCAACTTGGATGGGACACTAGTTAAACATCATAAAAGATCACAATAACAACAAAAGTTCGTAGAAAAACAAAATGTATTTTATAACACTTATTTAAATTACAGTAAACCAAATATTTGAGAGTTGTTTTCTTTTCTAGAATGCATAAAGTAATAGATTAAGATTTAAATTCAAGAATAGTGGTGGAGACAATTGTAGGCCAAAGTTTTTGTTTATGTCAAATGTTCCCAAACATCTTTTACAACTAAAGCTCTCATTCAGTTTTTTTTTATTTTGGTGAGCACAGTTTGCAAGACTGTATCCACCTGGGCACAATGCCACACAGTGAGACAGACAAGCTGAAATAAAGATACACAACACTACTTTTTAGAGCTTATTTAGAGTAACATCAAAACGTAAACATCCATATGGAAGAAGAAGATGCTAATAAGCGAAGTGAAGTGGGAAAAAAGTAATGGGTACGACAAAGGATCCACTGAATGAACAAATGCACAGACAGATATGTGGGAGAAGTTAAGATTATAAGATCTAAATCGGCTCCCTTCATGCTTTACTAAGATTGTGAACTTTCTCATTTCTTGTCACATTTACTCAAATGTTCCACTTTGTACGTTTTTGAAAATATTTCATATTATTCTTACATTATTCTTTCATATAAATCTTACATACAGCGCTGTACAATACGATATTTTTATACTTTTTTCATGACCTCCTGTATGCTATTTAATGCATCAGCCAATTAACCAAAAGGAAAACCTTACATAAAATACACACACACAAAAAAAATCCTTCTGAGTCCATTATGCAAAGTGTTTTACACACAGCATGCAGACAGCCAACACCTGTTGCTTTTAGAGTCTGTTGCATCTGTTCAAACTGCTCACCAAAATGACAGCTGGTGCCCTCACAGAACAGGCGCCATAATAAAAAAATCTGTTCAAATGGGTTTAGAGATACAGTGAAATAACACATACACACACACACACACACACACACACACACAGTTATAGTATAAAAAAAATTGACTACCAGTTTTGAACGTATTCTGCAAACAGTGTGCGTGTATGTGTGTGTGATTCTGAGAGCCTGTGCAGCCATATATCAACATGTGCACAAAATCCCCTCCAACATCTGGAAAAAACAACCTTTTATAACAAATAGAGCACATATCTTAAAATATATGAACATGCATGCTAGCAGTCTAATGGAAAAAGTATACACATACACTCAGGACTTCACAACAACATGCATTTTAATGTGATTTAAATCATAATATGTAGCCAGTTATAATGCCAGTTTTACGCACCTTCCAAACTGCCCACAGCACGCGGTGACCCCCTGGCCGCGTAGACAGCTCCGCTCTGTCCTCGAGCGTCATATTTCCTTCCGCGAGGAGCCCAAATATAACACCGATTATGGCTATTGTAGCCCACAAACTACCGAACCACCGTCTGAGTAAGATTGAGGGAATAATCGATTGAGGAAAGGGGTTCAGGCGAAGTTTGGAGACGATGAAGATGGGAAGTTTTATCTTGGCGCGTGAGCCCGGATAAAACTCTCTTCCTCTGTGTGTGCGCAGATTAGCGAGTGGTGCAAACTCTGGGGGCAACTGTTCACCGTGATTCACTGGCTGTAGTCACGTTGACAGCCACCTGTTCCTGCTCTGAGCAACTGCTCCATCCTGTTTTTTACAGAGAGTCCCTGGCAGAATACACACCGAGGACTGGACTGGACTGAGTTTGTGCAGAAATTATTCCTGCACACATGGCTAGATTCAAGTCTGTGTATTGTCTCACCACAATTAGATTAATGATATGCATAAGTAGCTCACAGCATGGGAGTTCATCATGATGCACACAAGACTTCCATTACTTGCATGAAAGGACCATTACTCGTGTATGTAGGCCTATGCAAGCATGCCACACACAAAAAGCCCCCACAGTCATGAATAAGTCTGTTCTTGTGACAGGAGACCTCAACTTCCTCTTCAGGCTCCTCTCCCTGACTGATGAGGAAATAGACCTATGAGCTCTGTTTTTATTCTTTCATGCCTGCAATTCAGGTTGCGTGGTTTTTAGTGTAGGAAAACTTGAGGATGTGCCATTTTCAACACACCCAGGCATCAAGAAAGATGCAGTATATTCAAAATATCCTTAAATTGTTGAAGGAAGGCTTCGTAGACTTAAGCAGTGGCCAGTTGAGCCACCCACTCTACTGAGCGGAGGATGAGAAGTACATTATGTCTTTACAGCCAACAGTTGGCGAGCTATCATCTGGCTCAGGACAGTAAGTCCTCACTTGGCCCCCTCTGTGTGGGGGAGGGCATCTGGAGTTTCCTTTGGCATGTCTCATAAAGACAGAGTGAGACAGAAAGAGAGAGATTGTCTCAATAGAGTGATTTTCAGAACATTGAGGTAAGAACATTTTCACAATAGGACGATATTTGGCACATCCTCACTTTTCAGGGGTATTTGGACTTAGGTTTAGGCTTAAGTCACTATTTAGCGCCAAATGAGGTAACACAATTAATGGTGACTGAGCCTATGGCCTACTGATGAAAGCCCTTATATGCACAGTTTTTTTTGTCGACACAGTAAGTGACACATTTTCCATCACCCAGGAGTGGTTGGTCCGCCAGACAGGGCAGACGGAGCTAACGTCAGTCAACTGACTGACGTTAGCTCCGTCTCCAAAGAGAACAAAACGGAGATCATGGAGATTATAACTAAAGGTAAAGGTTGATGTTCTCACAATGCCAGCAAAAAGTCAGGTAGAAATAAATCAGGTAGACTCATGCTGTCACAGGCTAAGAGCACTACAGTGTCTGCAAAATATCACGCCCGGGGGTAAACATCTTTCACATGGCTATTGTGCAGCGATAGCACAGTTTTCATTAGCATGACATATTTGTGAGTTTGAGTCCTTGCAATTAGGGGTGGGAATCACTAGAGGCTCCGTGATACGATATTATCACAATACTTATGTCACAATACGATATTATTGCAATTTTAAACAATAGCGACATTCTGTGATATATTGCAATTTATTACCTTTTTCCAACTTCAAATTATGTTGAAGTTGAGTTATAATTTGTTTTATCTAAAAAGATAAATGTTTCTGTTCATCTCACTTCCATTTTGTTATTAATTTGTGATTACCACCAGTGGATCGAAAAAGCAATTGATTTTCATTATTCTAGTACCAAAAAAATAAAATGATCATGTGCAATTTACAGTATATAATAAAAGATGGATACTTGGCGTCCGTGTATCGATGCAGAATTGCCATGAAAAATATTGCAATACTATGCTGTATCGATTTTTCCCCCACCCCTACTTGTCATGGCTGTCTCCCACAGAAATAGGGACTCTGAAAACAGCAACACAACTGAAAGGGAGAGTACAAGGAAGCAGAATATAGCAGTCAGCCAATGGGATGCTCATCTAAGTAGTACACACCCTAATGCAGGGTTAGGTTATGGTTGAAGTAAGCGCAAAGGTTAGGCATGTAGTAGTCTATATCCTCGACGTTCCACTTTCAGGATTGCTCCAGTGCCGCAGGAAATTCCGCCGGATACGTGTCTTTTCGCCGTTTCCTTCCGCTTTCTTTGTGTTGGGATTTTAAACTCTGGTGGATTTATGAGGACTATGGTTAACTGCTCCTCAGATCTCTGCAGGGTAAATTGAGACAGCTAGCTAGACTATCTGTCCAATCTGAGTTTTCTCTCGCACGACTAAAACAACTTTTGTACGTACACATGTTCCACCAAAACAAGTTCCTTCCTGAGGCTATAGGTAGTAATGATGGATTGATGTGACTATGTGTATGGGGTTGTCACACTTAACATGCGTGTGTATGTTGCATTGATTTCTGATTGTGCTGCTGTGTCATAATGACATTTAACTGTCACTCATTGTGCAACTCCAGTTTGAGTATTTCTGTAAGCCCAGTGGAGTGAGCTGGCACAGTTACCTCTATCGTACCCCAGTATCTGTAGAGAGACACGTCAGGGACAGAAGCACCACATTAACCTGTGTATAGAGAAGGTGACTAATAGGTTCTGTGTTATGCGGAAGGCAGAGCAATTTTAAGCCAAACAATAATCAGTTTATGAAGCTATAGCATGAGAAGCATAAGTAAGTATAGTATACATAAGAAGCATAAGCATATATTCAGTCAGGAAGACTATACTTTTGCATGCTTCTTTATTTTTCACGCATCTAAATTTAATCCTCACACACATACATGCTCACTAATTTTTCCTTTCTGTCCTGTCCTGCTCTCCTCAGCTGGTCACATCAGCTGATCTCATCTATCCAATAGCTCAGCGACACACCTACATTGTAAGCCTATCATCCTGCTGCTGCCTCCTTTAAATATGACTCTCTCTCTTTCTGCCTTTAGTACATTCATGCTGCTGAACGCGGAATGTTTACGGCTGTTACACCATTTAAATCTGTTCTCCTCTCAGTTGTTGTCAGATGTCATTTCAGTGCAAATCATTCAAATGGCAATATGCCCCTCCACCTCCCAATCACCGCCAGTCTTTTCAGATTCTTTAGCTCCATCAGCTCCCTCAGCCTAGACAACAGAATAATCAGCCACCACCACCACCACCAGTGTCTGGACTCCAGGGCAGACGTCACTGCGTTACAAATCTCACTGTAGACTCTAAGCGCCAAAGACTTTCTGCCAAGAAATATCACATATCTGTTATAATAAATATTCATCTTTACTTCATTGACTTGTCTCTTCTGATTGAAATACAAAATGGGAAACTTACTAAGCTGTTATGATGTGTTTGACAAATTGGCATCATGTATTAGCTCTGACAGCTATGCGTTTGGGGCCTCATCATGCCCTAGTGGTTTAAAACACATTCTGACATTAGGATCTGTGTTGCATGTCATCCCCTCTTTCTCTCCCTGCCAATTTTAACTATCAATTACCAAATAAAGGCAAGAAAACATTTTAAATAAAGAATCTAAAAGTTAGACGTTTGACCAGTTAATGGATCCACAACAATCAATAGCAGCAATAAGGGATGAGCTGTCTCAGTGTGGTTGAGCAAGCAATGCATCATCTGACGGACAAACAGTCATGCTCATATCATCCAAAAACCTTTCTGATACATGCGCGTGCACACACACACACACACACACACACACACATACAACCACACAAGAAATAATAAATGGATGGATGATCTCACACACACCGCCACAGAGCATGAGTTGGACCTAAGGGAAAGGAATCTGAAGTAATATGAGGACTCCTTCTCACTGTCACCGTGGCCCCTGAATTAGAACATTCTATGTGGTGTGTGTGTGTGTGTGTGTGTGTGTGTGTGTGTGTGTGTGTGTGTGTGTGTGTGTGTGTGTGTGTGAGCAGTAAACCCAGATTATTGGTGTTTTCATTTTGAAATACAGATAATTCACAAAATCTCCTCAACAACTGAGTTACTGTCATTAAAGAAGCACATCAGCACAAAGCAAAGGTATCATTCTGTAATTTCAGACAGTACTGCTGTAATCACGACTGCAATTTACTTATTTTGAGAAATATGTGCAGCTCATACGCGCTGTTTAAATTAGTCTGTTTTTGTTATTTCAAAATTTTTATTTCTCATGATTCACTTTTGTAAATGTGCTAATTAAATACCCCCCCCCCCACACACACACACATTTCAGCAGTTAAGGGGGTAGCGCCAATCAACTGTAAAGTGAAAGCAACACACTAAAAAGATTCAACAGGCACACAAACTCCAGTATAAGTAACAAAATGCACTTGCAGTCTGCAATAAAAAAAAAATCACACAATATTTTGGTATTAATTTAAACATCATTTTGAGAAATAAATTGTAATACAAGGCTAGAATGGTGGCAGAGCAGCTAGTTTTCCTGTGATATTTATTTGGAATGCTTCTTTCTATAATGTATCTATTATAGTGTATCTATTTATTTCATTTATCACAGGATTACTACAGTTGTTTCATGTCTGCTCACTTGTTTTTGAGTGTACAGTGGGGGTATGTGGGTCTGTGTGATTATGTATTCATGAGGCCTGTCATCACAGTGTGTGGGGGTAGTGAATGTATGGTAGGCAGGGCAACCATACTGCTCATAAGCTGCTATATTATAGAGCACATGTAATATAAGCCTATGTACTATTATGCCTGTGAGATGTCTGCAGTGACAGAAGCACCCAAGAGTTATGAAATCTTAGTTTGTTTTTTAGCCTTGGATAATATTGCTAGAATATCAGGTTACTGTTGCAAATCAGCAGGTTACTGAGTAACCTCCAACATGACAGGCTGCTCAATACCTAAACTTTATGATGTCAGCGCTGCATCAGACTAAAGGCTAAATAATATGCAACAACTGGACTTGGAAACTGCTCTGCTGCTGCTCAGGAGTCCCTTTGAGAGCAACAGTGATGTTCCTCCATAAATGTCACATCTGTGCAAATGCCTATCATCACGCCTGGAAGAGTAACATCAACTAGTCTCCACCATCGCAGCAGCATATCTACAATTTCATGTTGCTTTACAGCATGCAATGACTGATGCAACTCTTTCTAGAAAACCCTGGTTTGCATTTGTGGCTATGAGCTATGGGCCCACAATTCCAATACAACCGGCCTTCTTATAATATTCCATCAGCACCAGTTGCAGGAATTGATGATGAGCTGGTAGCCGAATAGTTCCAGGTCTAATGATATGATTTCTGAAATCTGTTGCTGCTAAATGATCCCTCGTTTTCAGCGGAGGAAAACATAAACAAGAATAGAGTCCTAATCTGACATCAAAATGCCAAAGGTTTTGCACACATGAAACAAAACCTCGATTTGAGGAGCATGAGAAAGTAGCGCGCACCTCTGGATAAGTCACTTACCTCACGCACTACACCAGAGCACCAGAATAAACATATTCAAAGACATCCACAAAAGCGCATCAAAATAAAAATGAAAATCTTCATCAGTTGCAAAACAACCGCAGCAGCCAGCCCAGGGAGATAATTCTTGATGCGAGGGCGATATGGCTCTGCATTTCAGAGCATTAAAGACAGGTCCCTTGGTCTAGTTGTGATCCTCTGCCCCCCTTTTCGATTGTACATGACGGAAACATTCGCTCAGGTACAGTGAGCCACACACTCTCAGCTTAACAAACCGGGCCTGAGAGGAGATGGTGGTATCGCTCCGCCGGTAATGGTGCCTGAACTGCGTCTCAGACTCACCACCGGGCTGCACAGGCGAAGAGCTGCTGCACCGTACGCATCATGCATCCTACTCTGCCCGAGACGCGGTTTTGTTCAGCCTCGGACAGTTCAACAAAAATGCGTGTGCGTAATTGTCGGAGATGCGGCGTAGGGCACTATTTTAATCTAGTGAGCAAGGACAAAAAGATGTAAAGGGGCAAAGCCGGAACAAGCCGCTTTTCGAGGCGTGGGCTCTCTGGTTTTAAAGGAACAGACCGACAGAGGCTGCGCTTCGACAAGTGCGCCTGTCAAGAGGAAGTTCATACAAACACACGCAGTTCCTGCTCGCTTTATTGCAGCCCTGCGTTTAGAGAAGTGGAGTAGCGGAAGAAAAAACATACCTGAACTCTGTTTGCCTTCCCCATTATCCATGGCCTAATGTTTACTCTCCCAAAACCTAACCATTTACGTGTGTTCAATTAGCTCTTAACTCTTTGCAAAGGCTTAAATAAACAAAAAGTAACTGTGGCCTAACTAAAGTCAGTCTTATGTGAATATATTCAAATGTATTTTATGTAAAATATAGTTATAGGCTACGATACTGGCTTATATTATACACTGCATTGTGTTAATAAATGTACGTACTGAGGTTAATCCTATTAGTTGGATAGCCTCAGCCTGTACATTATAATGGACTTAGTCTGGCATCTCAATAGGATTCAACAGGCTCTTTGGCCATGTAGGCCTCACCTCCAGTGTTTATAATTCTGTCATACTGTAGTAATAACTCCTCACTGACCTGCTGTTTACCACAGGAGAGGTGAGCCTACTCATTATGAGGACATCATGTGATTACAAATGAACCATATGAAACATATCGGAGAGCTAATTATGTGCTAAATTACATTTACATTACATCAAACACTTTTTCCAAGCATCAGGCTGTTGGCATGAAAAAGTTACTTTAGTTAGTGAAAATAAGAACAGGCACTTGTCTCCGTGGTAACAGGTGGTGCATTTGGCACTGCAAGGAACTCAAACTCAGTTACATAATGAGTCTGAATAATATTAATGTAAGTAAAACAGTGATTGAACTGTCCGATCTGAATGTTTTATTTGAGTGCTTCATTTATATGTGACTCTGGAGTGAGCTGTTCGCATTGTCAGAGAGGTGTCCCTAATAAAGTGAACAGTCAGTGTTGCAAATAATGGGATCAGGAGGTCAGCACACTTTAATATCAATCTGCACCATACACCTCACCTTTAATTAGGATAATAACACAACCAACAGTACCACAGTGTTGAGAGTCTTGGCCATTATTACATCAATTTACTCCATTTAATAAAAAAGTGGAACAGTTAGGCCTACTGTATCCCTCCTAATCTCTAATCTCATCAAAATCACAAATTATCTACTCACCACTGCTGACTCTGGACACATCAGCATACTCATTCCTCGACCTCTCCTTTGACACAATCTCCCATACCATTCTCCTCAACCGCCTATCCCATCACCTTGGTATCACTGGCACAGCTCTCTCCTGGTTTCAGTCTTACCTCTCACACAGGAAGCAATTTGTCACCATCAGCAACTCCCGCTCCAAGGCGGACCTCAAGGCTCTGTGTTTGGACCCATCCTCTTCACTGTCGTACATGCTTTCATTACCTCCCGTTTGGACTACTGCAATGGAGTCCTGTCTGGGGTCCCCAGCAAAACCTTAGACAGACTCCAGTATGTCCAAAACTCTGCCGCCAGGGTCCTCACCCATACCAAGACCTGGCAGCACATCACCCCAACCCTTAATTGACTCCCAATTAAGTCCTGCATCAAATATAAAATCCTCCTCACCTACAAATCCCTCCATGCCTTGGACCCACTGTACCTCTCCGACCTCCTCCATCCATACACCCCACCCCGAAACCTGCGGTCCTCAGACGCTGGCCTGCTCTCCATTCCCACTAGACTCTGTACCTTCAGAGACAGAGCCTTTATTATTGCAGCCCCATCCCTCTGGAACACCCTCCCTGCAGGTATTCAAAATGCTACATCCCTGGACATTTTTTAAAAACTCCTGAAACACCATCTGTTCACCACAGCCTACAACCTCCCTTAACTGTAATTCTGTAAAGCGTCCTTGGGTTTCATGAAAGACGCTATATAAATAAAAGTTATTATTATTATTATTATTATTAATCTATGTGACATGACCCCCTTCCCTCTACCAGAGCGATGCAGCTTACCAATTGTAAACTCATCCTGTGATCAAAGAGACAGTGTGTGTGTGTGTGTGTGTGTGTGTACGTGCGTGCATGCATGCGTGCGTGCATGCGTGAGTGCGTGCGAGTGTGCATGCGTGTGTGCGCAACTGTGTGTGCATGGACCATGTGAAATGAAGTATTTTGTCTAGCAGATTCCTTCACATTTGGTATATCTTTTGGTATATATTCTTGGATGCCCCGAGGAGGGCAACAGCTACTGGTCCATTCACTAAGATGAGTGACAGTTACATTTCCGGGCAGAAGGAGAAAGAGAGAGATGCGAAGGGAACGTAATGCTCAGCGAGCTGCACATTTTAGACGGGTCAAATGGTGAAGCAATGACTGTCTGTGACCCCAGCCTCTATTTATAACAGGCAGTATGCAGTATAAAGTCCATTCAAAAAATCAGCAAACAAGCCAAGAAATAGTATTTTAAAACTATGAAGGCATATTATATATTTTATTCAGAATTTGTTGCAGTAATTACAGCAGTGTTCACTTGTTCACTATTATTAAATGTTTAGTATTATAACATTCTTCTTGATAAAGCAGAATAATCTTCGGTTGTAGAGGGAACAGAGACAGATTTGGTTGGCTGTGCACACTATAATCCAAGAGCCCTCTCAAAGGTGTTGGAAACAATGCCCAACTCCACCCTATATGAGATTGCATTCACTACTATACATGCCATTGCAGATGATATAGCATAATGAAATGTGTACATTGCATGCTACAGGTCTTAATTCAATGTATTGTACCGGCAGAGATAAACGCTACAGAAGGCACAGAAGGACCCTTACTATTTTCCATTAGCCAGATATTACAGTGCAGATGCATTAACTCAGTGATTCTCCCTCAGTGTGATGGGAGACCCTGGTGTAATGGAAAGTGAGATCATATTCAGTTCGAGATTTTGATGAATTAAAATAAATCTTTTTAATACAAAAAATAAATGTTTTAATTGAAGCTTAATGTGCTTCCTGATACCATATTTGACATATTCTCAAAGTAATACAGAAACTGCTTATTTATCCAATATGGTCCATCAGTGCACAGCCTCCTCAAGCATATTTTGCAGGCTACTCTTACCATGAATGTCCTTCAGGTGGCGCCTAAGACTTGGCTTGTGTGCAAAATGCACAGCACAATATTTACATTTATGGGGCTTATCCCCTGTGTGCAGATTGAGGTGGTCTTGGAGTGTGGCCTTCTGGGAAAATGTCTTGTGGCACAGCGGGCATCGAAAAGGCTTGACGCCAGTGTGGACACGTATGTGGCGGGTCAGGTTACTCCTCTGGGAAAAGCCTTTCCCACAGACCAAACACAAGTACTCTCTGTGCTTCTTCAGGTGACCCACATAGCTCTCCAGGTGCTGGAAGACTCTGTCACACCTCCTGCAAAGGTACGGCCTCTGAACCAATAAGCTGTCTGAATCTTCTGTCAGCTCATCTCCTGAACAATAACTCTTTGGCAGATGTGCTCCAGAGAGGCGAAACAGATTGAAGTCCATCAGCTCTCTAAATTCTTGCAGTGGAGCTGCCAGCAATAACATTTCTTCCTCTTCTCTTTGCTCCTTCTCTGCTTCTTCATCTTGGTTCTGGGTACTTTCCCCCACTTCTTTGTGTTGAGCAGAACCTTCTCTGGTTGTGGATGATATTTGATCTCGTACAGCTGCAGGAGGGTGTAGCTTACATCTCAGGGCAACTTGATAGGATGGCTTGTTTGTGTGAACAGGTTGGATGTCTTCACCTTCCTCTGACTCCAGGGTACCAAGACAGGATTCTGCATCTTTAGATAACTCGATTTTAGCTATCACCATCATCCTATCATCTCTGACCTCCCTTAGTACTTGACCATCCACCTTGACTCCTTGGCTGAACCTTGACTTAGACTGAATCCTAACCGCCCCTCCTTCCTTGGAACTTGCTTTCTGGATGCTGTTGCTGGGCTGGGCTGCATCCATTTCCTCCTGATTTTTGAAGCTGGTATTTGGACAGTCACTGTCAGGCTGCTGGATTTCCTTCTCTGAGTGTCTCTCCAGTTTCAAGGAAGCCAGTGTGGGACTGAAATACTGGGAGACAGCCTGGGCACACTTCTCCACCACCTGACTCATCTGGAGGGCACTGGCGGCAGTCAGGTAGCTCACCACTTCTCTCAGAGGGACCTACAGTAATAGATGGGGACACCAATAAATTGATTATAGGAAAAAAAGAAAAAAACTAACAATAACTAATAGCACAAGATTCAAGTCTAACTTCCACTTGTGCACTTTAAACACAAAAACAGAACTACAACCAGTGAGTAAAGTCATCTCAGTCATCTTAAACATTCATAACACCTACTCTATTGTTGTTGTTGTTGTAACAATATGTTTGTTCTTTATTTCTAGATTTGGGAGTATAGTTATATTCTGGATATTCCGCTCTGTTTTTACTGTAAGGAGTTTAGAGAAGCAGTAGATTATATTGCACCTCTAAGAGCCCGGTGTAGCAGGACAGGAGAAGTCTCTTGCCAACCTCCACACTAGAAACTACACCCAAGCTGAGCTCAGCCCGGCCTTCGTTGAGCAGGAATTGGTCACGTAGGAAGTCTGAGGACGCTGCGAGCACTGCTCTGTGACCGTGGAAGTGGAGAGGCTGCTGGACAGTGGCGCTTTGCGGACCCCCAAGGAGGAGCGTGATATCACAGAAGCGTTGCTCCTCTCTTAGAGTATTGATTTTGCTCAGGATGGAGTCACCGTGGGTGGGGAAAAAAAACTGTAGGGTGTCAGAGGAGCTTGACATGCTGGTCTGTGGATTTGAAAGGATATTTGGTTCACAGTTTTTTAGAGGTTGAATACAGAAAAGCTTTGAGCTGCATCATTAAACTGTCTTTTCAAATAGGTCGTGGGCCAGTCTAAGTACATTTTCGAAATTTAAGTGTGATTAAAGTTTTGGCACTCCTGGTGCAACTATACTGTATAAAGCCCACTGTTTTAGAAAATCACAATTCCCACAATCTAGCATGATTTGTAGTTCTGGTCTGCAATTAAGCAAAACCTACGCACCACAGTCAGTAAAATAGCAGCTAGAGAGACCACACGCACTGACGTGATGATGCAGCCTCACCTTTTACTGCAGGCTCATCCGTGATGATGGATCCAGCGGTTTGAAAACCACAAGTAACTCAGAGAGAACAGCGAGTCTCTATTCGCCTGATGTCTGACAGTTAAAACAATTACTGACAGAAAAAAACGTTAATGTGTTAAACATGCAGAAGAATGAGATGTATCTTGCGGTGAAGCAACGGTCATCCCGACTTCCTCCGGCTATCTGATGAGGATCTTACATTTAGACAAGTGTGTGTGTGTGTGTGTGTGTGTGTGTGTGTGTGTGTGTGTGTGTGTGTTGCGCAGGAGCTCGTGAACTAATTAACGCCTTCAGTGCCTCTATTTCACCAGGGTTTCTACACAGGCACCGAGTGGTCCTGATATCACATTGTGTGTAAACCTATAGCCTAAATAGAGATAATGCAATTCAGTAGCCGAATAAACGCATGATGATAACGCTACAATAACTCCTTCACTCAAACTAGTGCGCAAACAGTGTGCAAATTGTTTGTTTAAACTTTGGAATTGATAAATAAAAAATGTAGGACTAATTATTTTGTTTTTAAAAACGTATTTTTTTTTATTTGTAATTGCCCCATCTTTATAGCCTATAGCCTACCCTATTACTGTATTGTAAGAAGTGTAACTTAGATATCCTGTTCACGTTTATATTGAGCTATACCTCAACAGTTACAGGCTACAGTTTTTTTTGTTTACATTTGTCATGACTTCAAGGGATTATGCATTTAATTGTCACATGCGGCTAAATATTGTGTCTTTCGTACGCAATATATCAGAAATACGCCGTGTGGGCTGAAGTATATGCACAAATAGGCTTTTGTCCTGTTTTCAAAATTGTTACTCAAGTTAAATTATGAAAATATTATCAGCAAATTGTAGCTATAAAAAGTAGGCTACGCATGCAGAACGGCTCCCGTTAAGTGATATATTTTATCATTGCGTTATTGTTCTATAGTCTTCTGAAAATACTTTTTAATGATGCTGGTGGTGTTATCTCATTACATATTGTGTGGGCCTAATTAAAAATCATACCCTGAAAGCACTGTCGAACTGTCAAAAAAGGTAGTAGCCTAACAAATGTAGTGGAGTAGAACTAAGTAGCATAACATGGAAGTAATCAAGTGAAGTACCTTAAGATTGTAGCCTACTCAAGTAGCCTACAGTATGAGAGTAAATGTAGGCTACCTAGTTACAATTTACATTCCAATACTTGCTTTGACTTTTGACTTATTCAGTTCTGAGATTAACTAAAGGGAATTCTACTATTAAAAAAAAAGTGCTTCCGTGTCAAATACGGAAAAACCCGAGTCACCCAGCGGGCCAGAAAGCAGGCTAAACCGTTTGGTTTAGAGGGGCGCTCCGCCCTCACCATCATCATTTAACAGTGTAGACTACTATCATCGACTCATAAGAGGAGAGTGAGTCAGGCTGGTAGTAGCTTGACAGTTGCCTTTTCCATCTAAACCCAAGCGTCATGTCGGGCAAACAATAATGAGCTCGGTGAGAGGTTACGAAGTGACTCGGTGCGAAGCGTAACATGAGAACAGTTTAGGACAAGATGTGAAGACCAAAGGAATTGCAGTTAACGGGGCAAATAATGAAGCAACGGTACTTTGGTTGACAACTTACGTAAACCGTTTGGTCTGTGGCTTCCTTAGCTAGCTAACGCCGCGAGCTCACCCCGGTTGACTCTGTGTAACGTTAGGACAGACAGACAGAGCTGTGTTGATTTTGGAAAACTCAAGCAACCACAGCAGCACACCAGAAGACAACACGCAGAGTAAGTTGCAAAGTAATGTAATAGTATTCTAATACAACAGCCCTGTAATAAATCCTGCCTTTGTGAGGGTTTTAGAGTGTTTGATGGATTTTTGAGGCTCCAACCGTACAGTAGCCTACTAATTTGGAGTGTTAAATTGACTGTAGTCTATATGCCTACCATTTTAGGGGACTGCTGGGCCAGGAGCAGATACAGTAACTCAACATTTATCACTGCAAGGCTCTATTTAGGGTTATACATGCTGTAAACAGTGTACTGTTGTGTAAATTTAGGTAGCCTACATATGTTCCTGTTTTTTACATGATGTTTTAACTGTTAGTAGGTAGTGTTGATTCATTAAGCTATCAAAGCACAGCTGATTTAGCATTTTTTGTTTAGGTCTTTACTGGAAGAACATCAGTGACAGACATAGCTAGTCAGTATGGGGAAAGTACAGTATGCTTGCTCGTTTAATTCAGGTCACATACAAATAACTGCACTGTCAGCTGCTGTAATGGGAAAAAGTTGAGTTTTTGAGTTTAAAATGGAACAGCAACAGCAAAGCTGCACATTGTTCCGTGTCACATTTTACACCAAGATAATAATCAATGCAATCTAGGAGTACCTGATCTTAGAGTGACTTGCACTTACATCTGAACCCAAAACAATGAAAACATTCCACACTGTGGTGTGGTTTAGGGTGAAATGAAATGTGAAGTAGCCATGTGTTTCCCAGAGCCTTGAGTCATTTAGTTTTTGAAGCATTCTCCTTTAGGAAGCCTAACTGACTTCATCATGGGTGACTGAAAAACGTTGCCAAAACATTGGCAGTTAGTAACCTGCTGTTTACAAAGTTGGCTAGGCCATCTGCATTACTTTTGCAGTATGTTTTTTTGAACTAGGAGGTATTTTTTAAAGGATCCCTTTTACCAAAATCTTTTCCATAATGCAGTTTTTTAAATATATTTTAAACACAGTGCCTCTGTCCTTTTAACATAGCAAGAGCCTGCACACAAAACATTTGCACAAGCACACACATACATTACTGTGTTGCAGGGAAAGAAAACTCATGTTCCCCATCTCATTTTCATAACATCTGTGGTCTTTTCTGTACATTTTGTTGATGATGTAGTGTGTAGTGTTTAAGAGATGATAGAATGGTGTGGTACCCACAGTAAACTCTTATTACATTAGCTTGGATATCAATGCCAATTTAATTTGTATTGCACCTTTCATTACATGTAAACCCAAAGTGCTTTACATTAAAAACAGCATAAAACAAAGCATGAATACAAATAAGAATACAATAAAAGCATAAACATAACAAGGAAATCAACAAAAACAACCAACATAGTGTAACCATACAAGTTCAGGCACGCACGCACAAGATTAATTGTTTAGTGCTTGAGTGTGCTGTTTAGTGCTAGCATTGTATAACTTTCAGCTACAGATGGTCACTTAAACTGTGGGTCTCTTTACTGGATGTGGAGTTTCTAATGATGTTTTCGTGGAAAGGTGGTTTTATAAAGAGAAAACTGTAAGAAAGTGTTGTATTGTTTCTACATTGATGAATTCAATACAAAGCAGAGACAGAATACATTGTGCAGTAGTAAGTAAGACCAAAAGAAAGTGTAATTTACAACAGTATTGTGTTGATTTCAAATCATCATTATTACAGAAAATAGACGACTGTGCACTGCCTGTCTAAGTTTTGTAAACATGTTTGGGGAAGTGTAAACCCACTGAAACAACTACTGTGTTACATCCGTATATGTGAAGTGGGTGAGCAGTAACAAGGACATATACAAGGACAATATGAACTTTAGGGCTGCAACTAGGGCTGCACGATTATGGCCAAAATGATAATCCTGATTATTTTGATCAATATATTGATCATGATTAATTATCACAATTATTTGTTGATTTTAACCAAACCAAAACTAATTTTATTGTCACATAGGCTAATTATAACTGCTTTCACATCCATATTGTGCTACATTTCTGCCAATAAATCCATATTGTGCTACATTCTTCCTTTGTTGAAGGATACCATGAAGGAGTATGCCATTTCAGTTGTTGTGCGACTGCTTTCCAAACATGCGCGTTTGCCGTGAAAAGATACAGGCAACGCAATTTTCTGTTCACGTTAACGGTGCATGTTAAAATCCGGTGTCAATAGGGCACCGGTGTCAATAGGGCACCGGTGCCAATAGGGCACCGGTGCCCGGTATCTACCGGATAAATAGCAACGCGGATTACGGTGACACTTAAATGCCTGCGTTGCGCTCTGATGCTCCAAAACAGATGTTAGAGGCAACAGAAACATCGCTGCATGTCACGCTAGTTAACACTAATAACACGTTGCACAGCAGGTAACGTTAGCCTACCATTAGCTAGAGTAAGTACCTGGATTAAACACGGCTAAAATGCTGACAGCTAAGCGGTGTAGTGTGACTGTATTTCACTGTAGAGGATTCCAACAGCAGGACGCAGGGCTCCAGACTAACTTTTTTCACTAGGAGCACAGTGGCCCCCAACTGAAAATTTTAGGGGCGCAACCAGAAAATTTAGGGGCACACACCGTAAATCAACATGCTAACCAACACATCACATTTTTACTAATTTCCACTTTATTACTAAGAAATACTTTGATAATAGATGCAGAAATTACAATGTGCTGTTTCAAATTCAGTGTCTCTTTTGAAGATGCAACATAGAAGGTTAACCGACAGCACCATCATTGTCATGAAAAACAAAATATATATACCAGCTCTAGTCTACAATTACAATGAATTTAACTTAAAATTAAACATGCATTGTTTAGGCTACTACTGAACCAATATTGGTACCGATACCTGAAATTCGGTTCCGTTACCCAACGGTACCTTTTTTTTGGTACTTTCCCTCTATAATTACAAAACAATTATTTCAGTTGTAAAAATTATTGTCAAACCTATTTATCCTATGTACTTAGAACATTGTTATTTTATTAATTAAACAAAATCCTCCTCCCAAACCCATCCCTACAATCTATTAAATCGAATAATTATGCATTTCTTACTCAGTGTAACTTTTATTCTTGTATTTGTATATTCTTTTTTAGCCTGTTTTATTTTCATGACCGTTTTTAATTGCTCTTTAATGTTTCATGTAAAGTACTTTGAATTGCCTTGTTGCTGAAAAGTGCTGTAGAAATAAAGTTGCCTTGCCTTACAACCTCAGCCTGTCAGTCAGTCACCAGGGCACAGAAACCACTGTTGTGCCTGCTTAGGAAGTGTAACGTCAACAGCACCGCGACCGCTTTCGGCTCTCCATTAATATCATATCGCAGCAAACGCTGTCTGTGTGAAGTTTTGAAAAACTGTAACCACACTTGACACCACTTTATCGGCATTTCCGTGACTCACTGTGACTTCAACAAAACTGCAGAGCCGATGTAGTTTGCACTGTCCGCAGCTATGCGTGTGTGTGCGAGTGTGTGTGTTTGTGTCAGAGCTCCGCTCTCTGTCAATTTTCAGAGAGGACAGATAAGCTTGAGCTTACGCGCTCTCATGTACCAAAATTTCAACGTTTAATGTGTAAAAAAGGGGGCAAATTTACTGGTCGCACATGTGCAACTGGATGTAAAATTCAGTCGCACACTCTCAAATTTTGGTCGCAAAATGCGACCATTTGGTCGCAGTCTGGAGCCCTGGGACGTACAATAGTCTGCCGCTAAAGCTATGAGCTAAAAGACACAAACTAGCACTGGTCACTGCTGTTGTCTGAAAAACAACACAGACGGGACAAAATGTTGCGTTTACTGGTAAACCGGTAAACCTCGTGACGACTTATGACCGACTGCTATCTGTTGTGGAATTTTCCTCACGTTACTCTGCCCTCTGTAACTGTCTACATCTAAACTAAGCTGCACGGTGCAGGGAACAACTCTGATTGGCTCATGGAGGCACGTGATCAGAGAGTGGTTTACGGAGCTTTGAAAAAAAACAACTTTGATACAGAGCGTTCTATGAACGGAATGAAACATTTTAAATATCGCTCGATCACGTGAATTTGATCGTGGGAAGCCAAAATCGTGATTGTGATTAAAATTTGATTAATTGTGCAGCCCTAGCTGCAACTAATGATTATTTTGGTAGTCGACTAATCTGTTGAATTTTTTTTTCGATTAGTCAACGATTATTTTTGTCACGCCCTCCATCTCTGCTTCCTTTGGACGGGGCTCCTCCTGGTACGACGGAGCATTATGGCGACATCAAGGGAAAAAGAATTAAGGAGGAAGATTTTTTATTTATTTTTGCATTTCGAGAATAAAGTTGAAATGTCGAGAATAAAGTCAACATGACGAGAATAAAGTTCAAAATACCATTTCGAGAATAAAGTTGACATGTCGGTGCGGATGAAGCTTCGTGACGCCCTGTGTCTCCAGATTCTACAAATTGGTAGTAATATGCTTGTTTAAGTATTTTCGGTAAAAACAGTTTAGTGTACATCTCGTACACAACGTCTTTCTGTCTGTCTGGGTTTTATGCGTATATCTCTCGAACCGTTGGAGATGGATTTCAAACTTGACATGTGTCTTGCTACGGGCACGAGTAAGTGCAGTGCCAAGTTTGACGTTGTTTGGATTATAAATGTAAAAGATATCGTTAAATATATATCGCTAAAAGAAGCACACATTGGCTTTTGCCGCTCTAGCCGCTGGCCACTCCCCCTCTCACCCTGAGGACCAGAGACAGAGAGCAGCTACAATGTGGCATACACCTCAGACCCACAAAAATGGGCAAAGTTGCACTACTTTGGACTGTCTTTGAATAAACAAACGACAATTCCCGAATTTAAGGACGTATCAGAATCCCACACATGCAAAGCACAACCACACAACAAGTGCAGACAGAGCGTGATGCCACTTATAGGCAGGCTATTTATCTTATAAAGCGAGACGTATCTGTATATATGTGTGTCCGTGTTTGGGGGGAAGGTAACCTGCACATCAGCAGACACCACATGCAGAACGCTTTAGAACAGCGGGGGGGGGGGGGGGCTCTTTTCCTGCTATTGTATTAAATTGCTGTTAGCTGACAGAACATAACGTAGCCTAATCTTGGAGATTATTCCTTCACATAGCGGTGCAATGCGAGAAAATCTCAGAGTTGAACCAGGCAGATGCATCAGTTTTCATCAGACTCACCCTGGGTCGGGTTAATTAAGTCGCCAAAATAACTCCGCGAATTAAATCCCCTACTTCCCCGTTAACCGTCAAGCCACTAAACCTGTATGAAAATGAACACCTCTGCTGAAATGTTAATTTCGTTAACGATCCAACACAAGACAACACCGTCTCTCTCTCTCTCTCTCTCTCTCTCTCTCTCTCTCTCTGCACACCCACACACACGCGCGCACACACACACGCGTACACACACGGTCTGGTTCTGGTGGTTGATGAACGCAGATGTGCTGATTAGCGTTCATAACGGGCCAGGGGGGTAGCGCACTGCCATGAGTCCATGACGCTAACGTCTGATTACTGTCTGATATTTTGTGATTACATTTTTAAAAATGTAAAAGAGAGTATTATATTTCGAACATATTCAAGCACGAATGAGAACCGTTTGGAGGGGGATGCCAGGTTGTGCAAAAAAAAAAAAAAAAAGAATATTTGAATGTCAAATTTTCAAATCGAATACCAACCCACTGAACGAATATTTGAATATTCGAATATTCGGGTCCAGCCCTACAGAACAGGAGCGCAGAGGATGTCATCTCTATGGCACTTCACTCTGCCCTGTCCCACCTTGACAATAGCAACACCTATGTGAGAATGTTGTTCATTGACTTTAGTTAAGCATTCAACACCATCATCCCCTCCAAACTGATCACCAAACTCAGTGAACTGGGCATCAATACCTCCCTCTGTAACTGGATTCTGGACTTCCTAACTAACAGACCTCAGTCTGTTAGGTTAGATAATCACACCTCCTCAACAATCACCCTGAACACCGGCGTACCACAGGGATGTGTGCTGAGCCCTCTCCTTTACTCCCTGTTCACCTACGACTGCACACCTGTACATGGCTCTAACACCATTGTAAAGTTTGCAGACGACACTACGGTGATTGGTCTCATCAGCAACAACGATGAGACGGCCTACAGGGAGGAGGTCCAGCACCTATCCTCGTGGTGCACTGACTACAACCTGGCTCTCAACACCAAGAAGACCAAAGAGCTCATTGTGGACTTCAGGAAGTCTAAAGCTGGCACACACACACCCCCATCCTCATCAACGGGACTGAGGTGGAGCGTGTCACCAGCTACAAGTTTCTGGGTGTTCACATCTCTGAGGACCTCTCTTGGACCCTCAACACCTCTACCCTGATCAAGAAGGCTCACTTTCTTTCTGAGGAGACTCAAGAAGGTCCACCTGTCTCCTCAGATCCTGGTGAACTTCTACTGCTGCACCATTGAGAGCATCCTCACCAACTGTGTCACAGTTTGGTATGGCAACTGCTCTGCCCATGACCGGAAAGCACTGCAGAGGGTGGTGAAAACTGCCCAACGCATCACCGGTTCCTCACTCCCCTCCATCGAGACCATCTAGGGCAAGCGATGCTT
The DNA here is from genome assembly GCF_008315115.2 of Sander lucioperca. NCBI lineage: Eukaryota > Metazoa > Chordata > Actinopteri > Perciformes > Percidae > Sander > Sander lucioperca. The sequence goes on along the minus strand of NC_050173.1, from coordinate 10,780,240 downwards.
GCGTAAGGCACGCAGCATCATCAAAGACTGTTCTCACACCAACCACAGCCTGTTCACCCCACTCCCGTCCGGGAGGCATCTCAGGTCTCTCCACATCCGTACCAACAGGTTCAGAGGAAGCTTCTTTCCTGCGGCTGTCACCCTACTGAACTCTTGCTCTGCATCTCGGTGACAATTTAACATACTATATACTATACTATACTCTTTTTTGCACTTCTGGTTGGACGTAAACTGCATTTCGTTGTTTTTGTACTTGTACTCTGCACAATGACAATAAAGTTGAATCTAATCTAATGTCGAGAAAAAACTTGATATTTCAAGAATCAAGTCAGACTATAGGTAAAGCTAGTAGTTTGGTTTATTCTCAAAAGAATAAACCAAACTACTAGCTTTACCTATAGTCTTCTACAAAATGCCTTGTGAAGGCCTATATGAACTCGTGAAATTATACTTCAGAATTGGTTTTAATAACAAGGAAATTCTTTCTTTTTTAGCGCATAAACACAGTATGGTGATAAGTATTAGGACTTTGAAGAGATTGTGCCGAAAATTGCGTCTGTTCAGAAGGAGAAACCACAAACTTGGAAGTGGTGGCCGTATTCCTGCAAACTGAAATAGCTTGTAATGGACAGATGCAAGGGTATCGATGGTTACACCTATGCGCAATACAGAGAGGATATGTTGTATCACAAGACACAATAAGACAATTGATCAAATTGTTTGATCCTGAAAGAGTGGGGCTCAGGTGAGCGCGGCACTCCAAGGATGCAACCTATGTCTATGATGCTGCCTACATGGCAGCTGGCATGGCGGACAGTCGCTCTAATGTGATTAAGTGATAAAGGAGGAAATAGTATTTTGACTTTATTCTCGTCATGTTGACTTTCTTCTCGCCATTTTCACTTAATTCTCGACATTTCGACTTTATTCTCGAAATGCAAAATAAACAAATAAATCTTGCTCCTTAATTTTTTTCCCCTTGATGTGAACCTAATGCTCCGTCGTACTATACTGTGTTTATGCGCTAAAAGAGAAAGAATTTCATTGTTATTAAAACCAATTCTGAAGTATAATTTCACGAGTTCATATAGGCCTTCACAAGGCATTTTTTAGAAGACTATAGGTAAAGCTAGTAGTTTGGTTTATTCTCAAAAGTCCGACTTGATTCTTGAAATATCAAGTCTTTTCTTGACATGTCGACTTTATTCTCAAAATGGTATTTTCAACTTTATTCTCGTCATGTTGACTTAATTCTCGACATTTCGACTTAAATCTCGAAATGCAAAATAAATAAAAAATCTTCCTCCTTAATTTTTTTCCCCTTGATGTGGTCCTAATGCTCCGTCATATCCTGGTTACAATCAAAATAAAACAAATAACTTAAATAATACACTAAAGTGCAAATGTAAATGTAGTGCTCTAGAATCTATGGTCCTGTGCCAGCGACAAGACATTGGAATAGAATATCATTGGGCATTTATATGACAACTTGTAAAACAACGTTGGTAGGGCTGCAGCTATCGATTATTTTAGTAATCGAGTATTCTACTGATTATTTTTTAATTGAGTAATCGGATAAGAAATACTTTTGTTTTATTGAAGAGCAATAATATACAATAGTTTGGTTTAATTTTTGGAAAAAGCAACATTGTTATTGCCTACATTGCTTACAATATCATCTCTCAAAAAACTAAACATTAAGTGCATTTAAGTGCCATATTACATTATTTTTAAAGAAAACATTTTCTGAAATGCAATAACAACCTCAAACTAAGGCCTACATTAAATATACATAAACATTACCTTAAGCTGTGCAACTTAACTTTCAGAACTACAAGTTTCAACCTGAGACTGATCTGTATATATGCCTATATGTAAATATTAGTTATACTCAACCTATTTTCATTTATATATTTGATAATGTCACACAGCTCTGTTATACTAGTAGATCGTTGATCAGCTGTTTCTCCGTGAAGAGAGAGAGTGAGAGAAAATGGTGCGCAACAGTCAGCTGTTTTTCCGAAGGGATAGTCAACAAGTCGGCTCTTTAGATCAAATTGTGGTCACCACTACGTATTTTCTTGTCTCTGTTTTTGGTAGTTGTTGTGTTTGGTAGTTTCATCGTCCATACGACTCTGTGATTTACTTTTCTCTGGTCTGCTTCGTGGAATGGATGATTAAGTTAGACTTGATGTTTTCTGTTGAGATGCTGAAGCATTGACGTTGTGCTATTATTGTGGTAAGCTAGTTCAATTTTGCAGTAGACACACTGTACAGAGTTTTCGTTTTAATTACATTTGAACTGATTCAAAACTTTGGACACTTTCTGTCGTTTTCTCCAGCCTGTCTCTTCTCTTAGCCCCTCACTATTTACGCTGCCGTCAGTCTTCATGGCATGTGTCGCCTGCAGCATCAGCCCGGTGTGCAACAGTAATAATCATCCGTGCGGAAACACTGTGAGCGATACAACGTTGGTAACATTGATTAAACGAAGCTTCGAGGCAAATCATTTTGCATCAAGGATTTTTAGTAATCAAATTATTCGAGTTACTCGAGGAATTGTTTCAGCCCTAAACGTAGCTAATATTGAAGAAATGTAACAAAGTATTACTATTATTGTCAATTATAACAGTATTGCCTCAGCCCCATAGAGGGTCTCCCTCACTCCTGTTTGTTTTTTGTTTACACTGAAATAGCAGTCATTACACTTCCATGGAAAAGGCAACTAACTATCTAACATCCAGTGTGGGAAATATTGAGTGATTCGGGAGCCAGAGACAGATGAGCTCAGGACCCTCACACAAGCATTTGTTTTTACTAGATAAGATTTATATATTTAACAGCCTATATAGATTTTTTTTCTTCAAAGAAGCGGTCTCCTCTCTTCGCGTCTCTAACGTAACCTCTCTCGGCCAAGTGAGGGAGCGGTACCGCAGCATGTGGCAAATGTTGCGGTCGAATTTGTGACAAGACCGAATACTACAGCACTGCCGAGGTCTATCAACACAGCTCCGCCGACCGGAAGTGCAGGCAAGGGGGGTTAAGACCGTAAATAAAGAGAGGGGGGCTAACGTTAGGCTAATGCTAACTCCTTATCGGCCATCACTTCGCAGCATTTTTCTCGGCAACAAAATGAAAGATCCTCGGCTGCAGATCACCACTTGTAGCACAAGTGCGAGTAGTAAAAAATACTCGCACCATCTCAAAATGACCAGTTGGTCGCAGTCTGGAGTTTCTAGAACTTACACGATTGGTGGTGTTACACAATGCAAATAACACCACCTGCCATCTAAAGTCCCTAATCAGTCCATCATCAATGAGTAAGGAGTATCCTCATCATAATTTTTTGTTTACACTGAAATAGCAGTCATTACACTTCCATGGAAAGGGCGTATCTAACTATCTAACAGCCAGTGTGGAAAATATTGAGTGATGCGGGAAGCGGGGTTAAGACCGTAAACAAAGAGAGGAGGGCTAACGTTAGGCTAATGCTAACTCCTTATCGGCTATCACTTCGCAGCATTTTCCTCGCCAGCGTACGGTCTTTAGCAAACAAAATGAATGATCCTCGGCTGCAGATCACCACTTGTAAATGTATTATGGACTGTACATCGTGATTTTCACGGAAACATGGTAACAACAGCGCAGTGCAACGCTACGAAAGCGAGACACACGAGTGTAGATGAAGTTACCTAGCCACGCAGTAACTAAACACTCATGGACCCTCTCACACACATTGGCCAACTCTGGCAGACTCGCTCTCTCCTCCTTTTCAAATAAAATAAAATGTCCAAAGTAGTAAACTGTGGAGGCTTGTATCTTGTCAAAAAAACAAAAGGAGATCACAAAGGATAGCACAGTTTACTACAATAGATGGACATGTGGTTACTTGTCAAACATGACTAGGAATGACAGACTAAAGTCGAGTTGTGCAAAAGTTTCTAGAACTTACACGATTAGTAACATGATTGGTGGTGTTACACAATTTAAATAACACCACCTGCCATCTAAAGTCCCTAATCAGTCCATCATCAATGAGTCAGGAGTATCATATATCATTTAAAGGTGTCACAATCAAACAGATCTTGCTCTCTTTCTCCCCTCTCCTGCCTCTACTGCATGGTGTTGCCATATGGCAACATACCCTTTCTTTGCAACTTACTGACAAAGTCTTCCTCTTCCCACGCTATCGATGACCTTGTGTCACCTGCAAAAGAGGATAAATAAGTGATAAATAAACACCAGAGAAGTTGTAAGCTATGTTGCATATTTGTGGTCGCCTGGGAAAACCCTGACGAACTTTCGGCAAATTTGAGATTTGCTCAAGTCAGTCTGGCCAAGAGCCCATTCAAGCCCATTTCCAATTTTTCCAAATCGAGGCACCAATCACAACCGTTGAGGCGGGCTTTACACGATGACGATAGCGCAGCTTTTTGTTTACATTCAACATGACAGCCACCTAAGCGCAGCAACCGTTGATGCCGCTGTCGCTGCTATGTCACCCGGATCCAATTGCGCCCAGAGGCATTTGAGCCGCATCCGTTGGTGACGCCCCTTTGGAAATGAGCTGTGAATGAACCTTCTCCAGACCCACTCTCAGTTACAACTGAGAAGGGTCTGGTGTCAACCAGGCTATATTTGTGGTGCTGTGTGTTCACATTTCACATGCTGCTCGGACTTGTATAAAACCTAAATATATACCTAAATATATAAACCTAAATATGTAAAATGTATTTTGAGGAGTTTTCCCCCTACATAAATACACAAATTATGTTTCACTTTTGTTGCAATAGCCATGGAGCTCTGAGCTCTTCGAGTGCCCTTCTAGTTAAATAAGTAATTGCACTTTTTTTTTTTTTTTTTTTTTACACATAACTGTATTCACACATTCTAATAATTGGAGGAACCTTTGCCAGCAGTTATAGCTTAGTTGCTATGTGTTATCAGCTTTGTACATCTGGAAACTGGAATTTGTATTGGCACAATGAGCAGATCTCCCCCACAACTAGATGTTGCCTGCACTGGGCTTCATATTAGATGAAGAATTGGATGATGTGTTTATGCTGATGTGTGGGATGTGAACACCAACATGTTTAGTATAATGTTAAAAAAACTTAATGCAAGCTTCATTATACCATTAAACCTTTCTTGCACTCTACCACTCTGTCATAAAGCTGTGACCGGTAAAGCACCCAGGCAACAGTTGTGAGATGTTTTTCTTCCATCTCAGCTTTGGAAACCTAAAGCTTCTTCAGTCTCCATGTTAGCCTCCGTTGTTAGTAGGCCTAACTCTCTTATTAATAACTTTTATAGGCGCTGTCTTATAGATTAATCTGATATTTTCTAGAGTAATCGTTTGGTGAATGAATTATGTATTAAAAACAGGCAGTTGTGCCTACATACTACAGGATGCATTGCACACAAGTGGCGACTTTGCTTAGCTCTGTTTGGCTTTTTAGTTAGCAAAATAAACTCAATAACATGTTAAGGAAGGAATTATTCTTACACCTAAACAGAAAAATACAACCGTACACCTTTTTGAATTCAATTTGTTTGTCTCACAAACTAAAACAAGATTAATCACCTTGTTAACTCATCAGAAAACACACTTCATTCAAACGGGAACTCACCAAATCTGTCTTTCCACTGTTTTAACAATCAGCAACTCTGTTTTTTTGTTGAAAGAAATCCTACATGTATGCACAATTTATCCATTAAATCTGGTCTGATCTTCCAATCTGTTTTCCGAAATGGCATATTTATTAAATAATCTTAATATTAAAAATCTAAATAGGAAATAGTATGTTAACACCTTCACAGATGTCCTCTAAAAAACTACTACAGGTCAGATGTTTTTCATCAATGAGTTGAAATTGAAGTTAGTGCTTAGATGTACCTTGTGCAGTAGAAAACACATGAAAAATATTGATTATTGACATTCATCTCTTCTCAAGCTGACGGGAACTATGCCTCATTCACATGTGCTTTCAGAGAATGCCAGATAAGGCAAGATGGCAAAGAAAGGTTTAAGGTGAAGAGAACCCTTGGGTTGCAGTTAAGGACCTATCTAAATATCTCAAAGTCACTAAGGTTGTAATGTATGTCTCAGCAACAAGAAAATATAGGGCAACAATGGTGCTCATGGAAGAGCAAAAGCCGATGAAAGAGTTGGCATTAGTGGCCAGCATGGAAGCAGAGCAGCCAATAAGGGGAAAATGTGTCCGAGCTGATAGCTCGGACCTGAAGCAGCACCAAGGCCTAGATAAGACGCACAAGGAACTGGTCTAACTCTGCCTGTCTGCTACATGATAAACGTTTTGGGTGTGTAAACACACTAACAGAGTTAAAGAGCAGTGTTTTCCTGTATTCTTAAACATATGCTGACCTCCCTCATGTATTTCAAAGGTCTCCAACTATGTAGCATCAATAATGTTCTGCCTCACCTGCTGAGGGCTTGCTGTTTGGTGTATTTGATGCAAAGCCCTTGTTTTACTATTATTTGACTGGCTCAGGGTCAGACAGTGTACAGCTGCGGGTACGAGCCTGTCTGGGAGACAGAGGTTGCGTAGCATTTTGACGGACAGGATCTTAACATTATTACCTGTCATTTACGTTATATTTTGTAATGATAATAATGTAGCCATAGCCAGACCCTTTCAGTTCATTTTTTTGATTTCCAAGGGGCGTTATCAATAGCGCAGAACATGCAGCACTGCTGTGCTGTGTTCTCATTACTGCCTAAAACGCTGGTATCGGTATCAGGAAGTACTGGAGTTATGTTATGTTACCTTGTTATGCACCGATCCAATACCACGTAATAAAGCCCTAAAGAAAATCTACGTTAAAGTAGTTTATTTATGTTCTTTTTCCATTATAACTGACTGTCAAACTGCATAATAAAAGAAAGTTCTGTGGCATTCATTGTTTGTGTTTGTTCATGTTTCACAAAGAGTTTAACCTGAGCCAGACCGACAACAAAGATAGAAATAATATCACATCCATACAGGGATAGTAGTATACAGTTGTTAAAACATAATAAAATATATGACCAGTGTTGGTCAAGTTACTTGGAGATAGTAATTAGCTACTGGTTACTGATTACTTCTCCAAGAAAGTAATCCAGTTACTTTACTAGTTAAGTTACTTTTCAAAACTATGATGCACGACCTGAATAAAACAGTGGAAATTGACAGCATGTCCTCGACAATATAGCCAGCGACGAGCTTCTTCAGTTCAGCGGCACTAAGTCCTGTCGCTTTTAAGTCTATTTTCACCTGTTTAGCAGGAGAGGGGCCCTCGGAGGTTCGCCGGGTGGAATTGGATGTAGCCACAGCGGTCATGTCAGTTGGGGGTGCAGGTTTTTTTTCAGTGAGTTTCACATTCCTGTGCCAGCTTGCTAGGTTCTTGCTCAGATTTGAGGTGGAATTTTTCGCTGTAGATAAAAGTTTTCTTCTACGCAGAGTGTACAGCGGACGCTGATGTTTTTGTCACCTTTAACCGAGTCAAACTCAAAGTAATGTCGGTACTTCCAAGCATTAAACGCTGCATGGTCCTGTTCTCTCCCACGCTCCATGTCGTCTCCTGTTCAACACTACACATGTCGTGTTTACCACTGACGTCGCGGCGCTCATACCTCATTGTCACTCACGAGACAGTCTCACGAAACAAAATCACGGTTAAGTAACGCAGTAACGCAGCCTGCTTACAGGGAAGTAACAGTAATCTAATTACTGTTTTTGCAATTGTAATCCCTTACTTTACTCGTTACTTGAAAAAAGTAATCGGATTACAGTAACAGTAACTGCCCATCAGTGTATATGACACACTGGTATCGGATCGGTATTCTGTATTGGCCGATACGCAAGTTCAGGTATCGGAATCGGTATCGGGAAGCAAAAAATGGTATCGGACCATCTCTAGTTCTCATATGTAACCATAAATATTATTGACGATAAGTAATTCTAATCTTGTGTCAGTTTATGGTTATAGAGAGAGATACAATAGCATCTCAGACATCTGAATCAGCCACTGTTAAACATGGCTATGGTCTAGAAAAATGTAGCAGAGTCATTTTAGGGTTAAGTGTAAATTAGAGTGAACAGACCAGGAATAAATGTGCTGTTCTTTCCAAGCTTTACACTTTATATTTAAACGTGGTGAATATCAATTACTTTATTCTCCATTTTAATTGAAACCTCTGCAAGCAATGCTACCTCAGCCAAGATCCACACTACAATGCTGACTAAAAATTCCCTTACCTCCACTTGGGAGCATAGGCAATGTCTTCTCCCCGTCTTAAATAACTAATTTATAGCAAAGTCTTTTCAGTGTATCCCTGCTGTGGCCTAACATCTTTATTTCAGCCTCTACTTCCAGTCTGCATTCTTCGGAAGACATCTTTTTCTATTTCCCTTTGGGGTGCATTTGAGCTTGCCTTGTAACGATATTTAAACTTAACTTTAAACTTTTTCACTTAATGTAATTGGTTTAAGGAACCCTTATTTTAGTATTGAGAGAAAACACAAAAAGACAGATACTCCAAAAGTGATAGAGTAAAATATTGGGATTAAGAGACCAAATTGTATCCTTTAATTTGATTATAAAAGGTTTAACCTGGCTCTTTGAATGGCATGAAATTGACTTTCAAACAAGTCATTTTACGGTGACTGAGGAGTTTAAAGTATCAATTTTAATCGTATTCTGAACATTAAAGTTAACATTGCAAGTGTGACATATCAAGATATTTCAGCTACTTGAAAATTGTTCTATCAAACATGAAAAGCAAAAAACTATTTTTGTTTTCAGACCCTCTGATTCAAATAATATGCTTTCTCAGATTCTTTGTCAGACAAGAAGAAATCTATCATAGATAAGACGAAGACGGCTTTTGTCCACTAACACTATCCTCTACAAGACTATAAAGGATACAATTCTCATTTTCTGTGACCGATAATGGCTTAACTTGCTAATGGATTTGTTGATTGACATTCCCATCTGCCTCAGGTGTACTTTGTGGCCCTCATTTATCAACCTAACGTAGAAACCAGTGCACATATGAGCGCAGAAATCCTCTTATGACAGGCTTCATGTGTGATTCATTAAACGTTCGTATCGCACCAATCAGAGCGTAAGAATGGTAAATGATAAATGCAGAGGCTGGAAACGATCATAATTTAAATATCACGCCCCGTTATATTCTCGGTTTTGAGGCCTCACCCCTACAATTTACGACATGGCGAGACGTAATCTGGCTAAGAAGCAGCACTTTTCAGAGGTGGAGATTGAAACTCTGATATCTCAGGTTCATTTGCTCTAACGTGTAGATTTGGCAGCCTGAAAACAGTTATTAAAGGCTGTAGAAAGAATGCGGAATGGAAAGATCACTGATGCAGTCAACAGTGTTGCTGTAGTAAATGGGACTCCAACTGAAGTTTATTTAATTTATACATCCTTGACATATGTATGTTATAGTCCTAATAGTAATATACAGGCTTATATTGCAATCTCTTAGGCCTACATGGTGTACCTATATTTAAATAAACACACAGTAGCGGAGTTTATGCAGTGTCTTTTATTTCACTCGTGTTTTTTTATGAGTCAGAGCCAGGCAACAGCTGTGAGGGAGAGCGCGTGTCCTCCGCCCCCCGTGCTGGACCACCACCCCGACCCTGTCTCCTGACAGCGGAGGGGCTGGAAAAACAAGCCGAAATAACTCTGTCAGTGGCAGAAATAAATCGTTCACTTGTGGCCATTAACGACACTTTAAAAGAGAAACGAAAACCTGAAGAATAAATAAATAAATATTATTTAAATATAAAATATTGTGCATCGTCATGGTTCCTGTATTGAGTAGGCTATCATTGCCAAACATAACACTATACCTTTTAAAAGTGAGGAATAATATCCTGTCTCATTCGTATAGCCCCCAGTTGGGGCTGTGCTGGACACTGCTCTCTGGGCATCGGGTCATCTGGCTCCAGAACCCCACAGGCTAAAACAATTTTCTGGCATGTATAGTAGGCCCCCCCCTCCCCCGCTGATGCAAGACAGAGCCATCTGCCCTTAATCAATCCGATGGAGCGCTCCACCGTGGCCCGTGCACGTACGTGTGCACTGTTGTACTGGCGAATAGAGGTCTTCTAAAAGAGCCAGATCTGCCATTGCTGATAAGTGATCAACTGATGCGAAAACTTGCGTACACGAATTCAGACCAGACGTGAGATGTTATCGCAGCCTACGCTCACGTTCAAATTGATAAATGCCTTGCTTTGCATAGGAATTGGCCTACGCCCGCCCTACACCTGTTTTAGGTCGTACGCATGTTTCATAAATGAGGGCCTGTGTTTGGTGCTAATTAGGAAATGTTAGCAGCATGCACACTAAACTACGATGTTGAACATAGTAAACACTGAATCTGCTAAACATGTCATTAGAATTAACTCAAAGCATCACGGTTAGGGGTGCACGATTCAGAAAATGTCACGATTCGATTCAATATTTTTAGGCTCAAGATTCGATTCCTAATCGATTTTCGATTCAAAAACGATTCTCGATTTAAAAAACGATTCACAGTATGTAAATGTAGTTACTTTTCCCATGTGATTGCCGTAGACATACAATTTAAAAAAAAAAAATAAAAAAATAAATTGGTAGAGCTTGAATCGCGATACGAATGTGAATCGATTTTTTTGCACACCCCTAATCGCGGTGGCTAAGAACAACTTCACAGAGCGACTAGTGTGGCCGCAGACTCTTAGTCTTGTTAATGTGTAAGCACCTTCAAATCTCAGAAGCTCATTCGTCTACTACACGTGTCAAACTCAAGGCTCGCGGGCCAAATCCGGCCCCTCGCAGATTTTGATCCGGCCCGCATATCAATTTAGGTTCACAATAAATTTTGGCCCGCCTAGTTTTTGTAGCTTTTTCAATGTTTTGTCGCTTTTTCTTAAGTTTTTGTCACTTTTGCAGACACTTTTGGTGCCTTTTTCCGACGTTTTTGCCGATTTTTCCGACATTTTTGGGGTCTTTTCTGGTCTTTTTCTTTTTTCTTTCTCTTCTTTCTTTTTTTTTTGGGGGGCTTTATGTGGACCAAACTGTAAGTGAGAAGGCTATATGAGATACGCAATAATCCAGTAAAAGATCCTCGACTTTTTCAATGAAATAAAAGCATGTGAATAAACTAAACATGTCCGGCCCTTGATGTGATTCTTAGTTTCCAGTGTGGCCCTTAGTGAAAATGAGTTTGACACCTACTAAGTCTCATTCTTACCTGTGTTTCTGTCTTTTTCCTTTGTCCACTGACAGGTGGTTTGTTTCAAGCAGCACATGGCCTGTATTCTGCTGGCAGACATGGAGCCACCCATCTCTGGCCCCACAGCACATCTTAATGGCCTCCTCCCTGACCTCGACCCAGCCACTGGACTCGACCCCAAGCAGGACACGGATGTCACCTGCCTCACTGTCCACCTTTACTATCTGGGGAAGGATGGAGGAGGGGCTGGTTCCGAAAACGGTTCAGAAAGTACGCTGACGTTTCCACCTGGGGAGTACGTAGCAGAGGAACTGTGCATCAGTGCAGCGAAAGCATGTGGTGAGTCACAAGAGGATTTCAGTTCTGATGTCTGCCCACACACACAAAGTACAGTTTAGTTTACTCATATTAAGTGTATTTGTTTAGCAATTTTCTTTAACATCAGTTTAATACGGACTTCACATGATGAAAAACAAACATGAAATATATTGTAGAAAACAGTGTAAAAAAGAACAATGTAAATATAGTGGTGTGAACATTTATTATTTTATTCTGTTTAATAGGGTGTTGATTAACCATGTATGATTTGAACAATTTAAAAATTCTCAGTGCCATGTTCGAAAAACCTTGAACACTTCACTGGTTAGATGACCTTTGTTGTTATTGCCACATATCTGGTTGTTTGTGCAACCTTGTGAAGTTCTGCTTTTGTTTGTGTTGTACACCTCGCTGAGAAACCACTCTAACTTTAAGCGGGTTAGGATAAAACACAAGTATTACGCTTCTATGCAATTATTTTTCATTATACACAGACACTGGAAATGAAAGGCACATTCCTCAGGCATTTTTTGCTCTGCTGAACATGCAGTGACACTATTGTAAAGCATTAAATTGAATCATAAATACGTGTAAAAGTAGGCAGCAACAGAAAGGCATCGTTTTTATGCAACAGCTTATAAAAGAAATGTTGCATTAAAGCATTTGTCTGTGTAGATCATAGACTGGACTATACATGGACATAGTGTAACGCACACACTACATTTCCATTTTATATATATATACAGGGCATGAAGTTAACTTTTTTGACCACCAGCCAGTGTGGCAGGTGGATTTTTAAATCCACCTGCATATAAGAGATGAGATGACTGACAAAATCAGGAGTAGCCTACGCACACCACAACAACAACAAAACACTGGTGAATGCGCACCATAACACATGAATGTTTTTTGTATAGTTCTTAAAAATAAAAAAATAAATAAAAAGGAAACTTGTTTTGGGGAGAATAATACTTATTGCTATTAATTAATTACTCTAGGCTGAGATTTTCTAGGAACTTTACCAAAAAGGCTCAGGATGCTGCAAATGTTGGTATAATATGAAAAAGGCTGGTGGATTTAAGACACAAAATAATTTATTGGATGAATCAAATATGAACATATCTGTCATTGTCATTGGCTTGTTGATCTTTACATTGTTTAGTTAATTTCCTATCCTGGCCTTGGACACACATTCATACGGTTTAATAAAGTACTTATTGGACTTTAACTTATCATTACACTTAGAATAACGTAGCTGTCCTCAATTTAGGTCATCCTGTACGTCTCATCTGCGTTTTTTCCTGCATCCACCGTGTGCGTTTGTGTGTGTGTGTCTGTGCGTGCGTGTGTTTGTGTGTCTGTGTGTGTGTTTGTGTGTGCGCGTCAGTCGCGGGGGAAACGGAGCAGCCCCGCCCGCTGCAGAGAGCCGACAATTTGAAACAGCAGCGCTGACTTTAGAGTGAAAAATCGTTACAGCATACACTGATGTTAAAATGTATACATGTTGGCAGGACGGTCTGAAATGTTTTGCACAGTCTTTCGCTGTACGTTTTGTTTGTAATGTGAGATGTTCGAATCACATACACGTCTTCATATCAGAAACTAGGAAATTAATTTAACCCGTTCTCACTCCCGCTTGGTCAGTGGCTGCACGTGGGATGCTGGGATTGTGTTAGTAATGAAAATGCGATAGGGGGCCCCGGCTGTCAATCAATGTCTTCCAGTGATGCGGGCCCCTGATTGGACCAGGCCCGTAAGCAACCATGTACCCTGCTTACCGATAGTTACGAGTCTGAATCACTCAATTCTCATTGGCTACCCGCCAATGTGGCAGGTAGATTGACAGTTTCACCCGCCAATCATAAAAGTTACCCGCATTTGGCGGGTGGGCGGGTGCCAATTTCATGCCCTGTATATATATATATATATATATATATATATATATATTAGCAATATAATATAAGAAGGAAATGCATGCTTGAATTAGTTCGTCATACAGGCTGTACCTTTAGCCAAAACTAGTTAGGATGAAATATCTGTCAGTCAAGCAAACACGCACAAAGCATATTTCCCACAGCCAAGACACAAATGGGAAGATGTGTTTTTTTCAACTGAGCCTTTACTGTCTTGTGGGAAAAAAAGCTTGAATATGTAAATTCCTCTCCACAGCAAATGAGGGGATATTTTTTTAAAGAATGTTGTTTGTCCCTTTACTAGAGTTCAGTGACTTGAAAAGTCTATGCCAAGAAGCATTGACACTGCTGGCCCAAAACTTATTAGGACATGTTTTGCTGTTTTTAATCTTTAATTTGCCAGTTTAACTATAGAAAAGCTTGTTGTAGAAAAAAAAAAATCACTTCAATACAGTAGGAAAATTCTTTGAGCCAACCATCCTGTAGCCATCTAGTGGCAGTGCAGTTTAAGGCTCTGAGCTATGATCTGCTTGGTTTTGATTAATTTTTCATCCAGATAATAAGAAAGTATATAATCAAAAGGACTGCTTGACCAAAGTTTAAGAGCATTTGTTGTTTATTTCCATGGCTTCTTCAGGGCTTAAAATTCATCCAACTTTACTTTTCATACATTTCCTGGTAAAGGAATTGAGTCGGACTGTTCTGCTATCAGAGCCCACCCAGTGTTTATTTTGTGAAAACAGAACTACTGGCTTTTCTCTTTCTCTTTCTAGCAAATGCAAATCAGGAAGTTGTCAACTGTTGTGTCTGTTTTCCTCTTCGCCTTAGCTCTACAGTATCTCTCTCTGCCACACTCTCTTGCTCCCTTCCCTCTTGAGCCGATAAGAAACAACCTCTCTCTCTTTCTCTCTTCTTTTAATCTTCCACTTGTTCTATATCTCCTTGGTTTTATTTTTTATTTTCAACTTCCTTTGTACTCTTGTTTTTCAGAATTTACTTCTACCATCTCTATATCTGTCATACATTCTCCCTTTCATGTTTTAACTACAGTCAAACAATCATGTGAGGTATGTGCTTTGTCTATCTGGTTAATCTTTACACTAAAGTGTGTGCTTTCGTATAAGAGGTATAGTTAAAGTTTGCAGTGCAATGGTAGAAAAAGAAATCTGATTTGCTAATGCAAATAGATAGGTCGGGATGTCACATCGCAAGATGAAGTCCAACATATTCCTCTTTCCAGAAGTTAGACCTGATGTAAGATGATCAGACTTTGATAGCAGGAGAAGTTCTATCTTTTTTCATCCTCACACATTAAGGTGTCTGCACAATAAGAAAATACCAGCTCTTTAGAAGGCAAAGATGGCCAAACTGTTAAATAAACATATTAACATATTTCAGGTGTCCTGTCATCTTGTCCAACCTCTGAATATCTGAATAAAATGGTATGATGCATGTTGTCAAGTTGTATAACATACAGTAACTTACTCTGCAGTGCATTGCTTACTTTATTATGTAATACTGTAATAAATAATACAAGGTAGGACTTGCTTATAGATCAGTCTTGTTAGTAGTTTGACTTCACTTCCCCTGTTGTGGTTGAACATACTTCCTCTCACACACCCTCATACCATTGCTTCATTCTCATGAGTGCTTCCTGCTGTATGACGAAACTTTTTGTCTGCTAATGTGCCACTTGGCCTGACTGATAAAACACCTTACTGCAACAACACATTAAATGGGGGGCAGTCAGGTCTCACAGGGGGTCCGGACTTTAAATATGGTTGAGAACTTGGTTAAAATGCCAACACCACAACATGACAAGAAATCCCAGACCATTGATAATACATTACAGTATTAAGATTGTGCTTGACCACCCAATCTCTAATCTCCAAAAGTAACAACAACAAAACACTTGGTTGCTGCCTGTGTCAAAGTGCACACAGCACAGCACAAAGACGTTGAGGAGTTATGGTAACAAAAACGATATCCTGAAGCAATCCTGAAGGATCCTGGACAGTAATCCATTTAAAACAAAACTCATGGCAGACAGTCAAACTGTTCATGGGAACTTCAGTTTGTATGTGAACATTTATGTTTTTTGGACACTTTGAGCAACAGGGAAGCAGGGAACCTAATTGCTATTTTCCATTATGCCAACTCCACTGAAATACACTACCAAGTTGTCATCTGGTGTCATTGTAAAAACACAGTTGCTTTCAAGCTACATTGCTACCACGACACAAGCTGTGTGTGTGTGTGTGTGTGTGTGTGTAAACACACAGTATATGCATGACGTGTGTATGTCTACATATTGGCCAGTTGTCGTTCTTTATTGGCAGCTAATAAGTAACGTAAGTAACAAGCTTTCAAACTTGAGTATCAAAAAATGTTCGTGTCAGTTGGCTTCCTTAATTTGAATTACGGATATGATGCTACTCACTGTCCCAGTTCCAGAATAAAACCATCTGTGCTTTATTATAGTAAACGCATGATTGTTTTCGCTCCCTTTCCAGGGATTGCTCCAGTGTACTGCAACTTGTTTGGCCTGATGAGGGAAAGTGACCGGATATGGTTCCCTCCTAATCACATCTTTAAACTGCAACAGCCAGCCAGTGAGAGCCTGCACTTCAGAATCAGGTAGATCTTTTTAGTAGGGCTGTCAAACGATTAATTTTTTTTAATCTTGATTAATCGCTGAATTTCTATAGTTAATCGAGATTAATCGCATGTTTTATCACATGATTAAAATTCTATTATTTTGCATTTCAATACTGTTTTTAAGTACATTATTAACAATGAAAAGCAATTCTTACCAGTGTATCTTGCAAAAGAAAGTTACTTTATGAAGTTGACTTTAAGATTTGTATTTGTTTATTATTTATTTATTTACTGTAAACAAAAGAAAAATGTGTGAATCTAGTCACACATTTGAATCTAGAGTCAATATAGTGTGCAGTAACTCCTAAATAATTTTGATTATTCACTGACGTCCAGCGATCACCTTGCATCGCTTTCTCCGTGTCGTACAGGCTGTGTATGCGTGAAACTACTGTCCCCGTCGACGGCAACATATAAGACGGGTCAGAACATGCCAACCGTAGTACGTCTTTAAGACCTGAGTCTTCTATGATGCTGACAGGTCTGCAGTTAGTTGCCACCCATTTTGCAAGAGCTGTAGTAATTTTTTGGGATTTGGTTTCATCCACAGGTCAGCAAGTAGCACTCTCCAAAATAGTGCTTTGCCTGAGCCCACTAGCATCAACCTGAGTCACGTTAACTGTACTACTATGCTTAGCTCGTAGGTGGTAGCTCGAGCTTGACGTGCTTCGGTGATATTTTAATTCGGCTTTACACAATGTGCATATGGCTTTCGACCCGTCCGGGAGTTTTGGAAAATTAAAAGCACCATTCAGAATTGTGTTGCTGCTGTCTTTCTCCTTCATGCCTGCAGCCTGCAGCAGCAGGATGTGTTACGAGGAAGTGTGGCAAAGGGTCAAAATAGTAGCCTGTTAGGCACGACGCGAAGTTGAGTGAAGTGTAAAATAAATTAATAAATGGCGGCATGCGATTAATGCGATTTAAAAAAAAAAAAAAATTAAGATAATGCTGACAGCCCTACTTTTTAGTATGTTTTTTTCATTTTCTTATTAATCTGTTTCAGACTTTTTATGTGTTTTATGCTTGGAATCATTTTCTTACTGGATCTTCTCTGGCCTCGTTTTCTGTCCAGATACTATTTTCCTGGCTGGTATAACAGCGGAAATTCATTGTATGCCCATCGCTATGGTGTGTCCAAGGGGACGGAGAGCCCTGTGATGGATGATTGTGTCATGGCATACCATTTTTTTCAGGTTAGTCTTCATGACTTGCACCTCATATCATTATTTTATTGTCTATTTTCTTCTGTATGGGGTAATTTGTAGCATACATTTATTCTATTTCTTTGTGATTTAAAAAATTAGAGTACATTCTAATTCTGGATCATCTACAGGTTTTCCTTAAACCTGGTGCAAACTAAAGGGTCAGCATCTTCAAGATGCCCTCTCCTTCACCTCAATCCTACTCATTCTCTTTCCTGCTTTTCTTTTCTTTTTTAGGTAACGATAAACAGAAATGTTGGGGTGGGGGTCGGAGATAAAAATGCTTGCTTGCCTGCTTCCCTCTCTCTCTCACTGACAATCTGTGTGTCATGTCAGTCATTGTGTAAGTTCAGAAAACAGGAAGTGCGGTAGTAAGAGTGTTTTTAAAAACAGCAAATGGGGAACAAGGGTCTGTCAGGGTTCTCATTACTCTGCCTGTGTTTGTGCATGCATGTGTGAGTGTGTGTTTGTTTTTTAAATAGTTGCTGCTTCTTATTTTCCCCACATGCTTGTGTGAACTTGACATATGCAGCTCTGTTCAGCTTTGTTTTTTATCTCCACTGTCACATTGACAACATGAGCTGTGTGTCAACAGATTAACCTACAGTATGTCTGACACTTAATGTGTTGGAGAAATATTGAATACAAGTTTCTTTAAAAGTTTTTTTTTTATTTTTTATTGTAACATATTTTCATGTGCCATACAGAGATTATAATCTGTCTGATTTCTGTTAATTTGGTTGATAGATCGAATTTGACACATGCCAATATTCTTCTACTTCTTTCCTTCATGGAGATGATATCATCCAATACATTTTGCCTCATGTGTTCCTCCTCCAGAGCCGTAGTGACTTTCTAAGTGGCTGGGTTCATATTCCGGTGAGCCACGAGGCCCAGGAGGAGTGTCTGGGCATGGCGGTGCTGGACATGATGAGGCTCGCCAAAGAGAGTAATCAGTCACCTGTGGACATCTACAATTATACCAGGTAGAAATGAACGACTAAATGTGATATCATGTTATTCATACATTATGCAATCTAAAGCAGGGGTAAGCAAAATCACCAGTAATGTGGAAATGAAGGGTAACCTGGAAGAATCCTCACTCTACTAAAGAGTGTAATACTGTGAGCCTGTTTAATTTATACGACAATGTTCCGATAACCAAAACGTGTTAGTTTCATGTACATGCTGCACACTGTCATCGAAATAATGTGAAATGCTTGCTGTTATGCTGGTGTGCATGTGGTACAGCTGAAGAATAACAATTTCAGAGCAGTGTGACAGGCCCCTCAGGACACAGTGAGCATCAAGATAGTTTCATTATGTGTGTTCATGCATCTGAATGAATTATCTCTTTGTATAAGATAATGTTTCAGTTAATATCTGATCTTTACACTATTAATGCACTGTGTCCACACTTCAAAATATAAACTATCCTATAAAATAAGCTGGAATAAATCTAATATTCTTTTATTGAACAACAGGCATGTGACATCCGCCATTAGTGTTACAATACCAACCCAAACCAAAATTACATATTTGGGCATCACCATACACGCATCGCTACAGCGAGTTGTCCAGGACAACTATAAAACTATATTAAGTAGTGTTCAAAGGGATCTGGCCAATTGGTCTGCGTTGCCGGCATCACTACGGTCCAGGATTGCTGTTGTTAAAATTAACATAGTTCCTCGTGTGAATTTCTTAAGTACAATGATCCCCTTACCCCCACCAATACATTTCTGGAAGAAACTACTGGAAGATACTTTAATTCGGCAGTATATTTGGAATAATAAACAACCTAGGCTAAAATACTCTACCCTGCAACGTACCACAAACACGGGAGGCTTGGCCCTCCCTAACCTTAAAGTGTACCACAGAGCCTTTCAGCTACGGGCCCTCAGAGTGTGGATGGACCCCTCATCTACAGTTCCATGGAGAGAAATAGAGCAAAACCTCACTGGAAGTCTAAGACTGCAAGACCTTGCCTTTGCAGGTGTGTGTCCAAAAACGTATATGCTAGCCTATGGCCCTATTATCACCAACACATTGACCATCTTTAAACAGGTGGAGGAGCAACTACGCTACACCAATAAGTGGCATTTGAGCTCCCCAATATGGTCCAATACACACTTAATGTATGGTAACAAACCCTTTGCTTGTAAGCAGTGGAGTGACAGAGGTATTTATACTTTAGACCAGCTATTCAGTGAGAAAGGTATGTTGAGTTTTGAAGACCTGAGAGCTAGTTTTGAGGTCCCCAGGACATCCTTCTACTTTTATCTGCGCTTAAGATCAGCCCTAAAATGTTATGGAGTGCCATGGTGAAACAGTCTTGAGGCGCACCCAATCATTAAATGGTTTGTTGATTTTCCTGTGAGAGGATTAGTGTCCAGGATTTATGCTAAACTGATGCAAGTATACAAAGGAGAACTCTCAATAGTAAAGAAATGGGAACGAGAGCTGAGCCCTGAGGGGAATGCAATTGATTGGGAGACAGTTTGGGACAACATTTTCCACTGTTCCAAAAACCCAAATCATCAGCAGATCCACTTCAACATATGTCATAGGACATATTGGACTCCTCAGAAGAGATACGTCTCTAAAGTCATTCCCACTCCCTATTGTACTTTCTGTCAACCTGAGCAAACTGGAACTTTCCTGCACATGGTCTGGGAGTGTGAACAGGTGCATGAGTTTTGGAATAAAACAACATCAATAATATCTGATGTGATAGAATGTCGAATC
Organism: Sander lucioperca; assembly: GCF_008315115.2. Taxonomy (NCBI): domain Eukaryota; kingdom Metazoa; phylum Chordata; class Actinopteri; order Perciformes; family Percidae; genus Sander; species Sander lucioperca. The sequence goes on along the minus strand of NC_050173.1, from coordinate 10,760,150 downwards.
CCTACTGACCTGATTGTTTCGTTACTTAATGACGACTCTAAATTACACCTTCTTGGGAGACAGAAGAAGATCTGCTACCCGGCTCAGTGCTGACTCCCCCCCTCACTCGCTTTGTATAAAATAGTGGTTGACATATTTTCTGGACATAGTTATGCTTTAGCTTCCTACAGCAAGGATTAACAAAGCCAGATCATCAACTATCAGCCTATGGGAATAGAATAGAATATATCAGACTTAATGACCTCAGCCCCACAAGAACTAGAGGAGAGTGATTAGGCAAGGTGTGGTTTCTGTTCGGTTCGGTTCCTTGAGACCGCAGAGGTTGGGTGGTGGGTGAGGGTCTTTGTTCTTGTTCAATTTGTGTTTCTTTGTTCTGTGCGCCATCTGACGTTATCTGTCACATATTGTGGCGATTGTTTTGTATGTCTGAAGGTGCTAATAAAAAATAAAAAATAGATCACAAAAAAAATATCCTGTAATTTCTCTTAATATAATTCATCATTAATATGATTGATTTATTTTTTTCTCTCTGTGTCTTCCCTGCTATTTGTTCATCATTCTTTTTGTCATTCTCAACTCCATCTTCACCTAACCATTCCTCCCCGCTCCCCTCCCCGCTTTTAGCTACAAATCCTTCCTGCCGAGATGCATGCAAAGCCGCATCCAGGAATATAACATCTTGACGCGGAAGAGGATCCGCTATCGCTTCAAGAAGTTCATCCAGCAGTTCAGTGAATGCAAGGCCACGGTGTGTAACCTCAAGCTCAAATACCTGATGAGCCTGGAGATGCTGCTACCCTCCCTCTACTCTCAGCGCTTTCAAGTCACTGACCTCTCCGCACGCGAGGTTACCATCGTAGTCATGGGCAACACGGGCATCCAGTGGTCTAAAGGGAAAGAGGAAGAGGGAGCAGAGGAGGTGAGGACCAGGAGATGGGTTCATGTTGCTGTGGTAATGCATTTGTACACCAGTCTGCCACAGTGTTATGTCATGCATGGCTGTTTTTCTACCAATAGATGGAGCTCTAGCAGTTGGTTAAAATTGCCAATAACAACAAGAGTGCATGTGTGTGCACGCTTCTTCATCGAATACAAATGTAAACCACTATTTTGTATTCTTCTTGTGTCTCCAGGAGCTACAAACGTACTGTGACTTCCCAGAGGTGATCGACATCAGCATCAAACAGGCCAATAAGGAAGGCTCAGTGGAGAGTCGCATCGTTACCCTCACCAGACAGGACAACCAGATCCTGGTATACCACACACACACACACACACACACACACACACACACACACACACACACACACACACACACACACACACACACTCCACTTTGAGCTCAGCCCTACGTTGCTCTATTATCACTTTAAAATTGAATAGTTTGTTTACTTTGCTTCACTCCAATTTTAACTACTGTCTGTAAACCAAATGTCAGGCAATACTCTGCAATGTGTTTAAATGCCCACACACTTGTTGTCAGAGTCAAATTAATTACAGGACATAAAGATAAACATTTTAACACATTTTTCATTATTTTAAAGTATAATTATTTATATATGCATAAATACACAGATTAAAGGCTTGAATTAAAAATTGGTACTGAATGATTTATTTTTGTCCTCTTTTGCATCCCCTCTCTATACTCTGTCTGACCACAAAGGAACTGGAGTTCCATTCGCTCCCAGAGGCTCTGTCATTCGTATCTTTAGTTGATGGGTATTACAGACTGGTTGCAGATGCTCATCACTATCTGTGTAAAGAGGTGGCTCCACCAAGACTTCTGGAGTGCATTGAGAGCTACTGCCATGGCCCTGTGTCGTAAGTATCACACACATGCACAGATATAGCACATCACAACATGCACTATGCATCCACAACCACACACACACACAACCACACACACACACACACACACACACACGCACGCACGCACGCGCGCGCGCGCACACACACACACGCGCACACACTCTGTCTCTTTGATCACAGGATGGAGTTTACGATTGGTAAGCTGCGTCGCTCTGGTAACCACCAAGGCCTGTACATCCTTCGCTGCAGCCCCAGGGACTACGACAAATACTTCATATCCTTTGTGGTGGGGGTAAGCTGTTGATCTAGGTTAATTTAATGTGAAGTACTTTATTTCTCATGTGTAACTCTACAAAAACACACTCATTCAACACACTCTTTGCTAATTGGTAGACATCACTAACTTGCTTCTTCAGCCCATGATCACATGCATCACAGCAGACTGCCAGATTATCACTTCCATTGGTCTATACAATGTGTCACAACACCCAAGGCCATTAGACTATAATGTAAATACAATGTAGTGCTTTGCTATAATAGTGGTTGTTCAATGAAGTATCAAAGTCACAGTAATCACAGGTGCATTTAATAAAAAAAAATAAAAAAAATGTAATTGCGTGTCTGTTTCTAAAAGTAAACTGTTTATTCACAGTTTTGCTAAAACTCGTCATAAAGGTATGCTTACAACCTCTTAAATATTGGCCATATTTTCAACCACTGGAGGGAGCAATAAGGTTTGATTACCACATCAAATTAACAATCCAACTGCTATGCAATACCATACTGTGCCTGAGATGTATAAAGATGTACAGTATGTCTTCTGCTCATAATTGAAATTACAGATTTTTAAGTTTTAAGTCTGTATTAAAACAATAGCCAGGTAGGTACCCAAATGAAAACTGAAACATGTTTTTCTTGCTGTTATCATTCCTGCAGTTCACAAGTGGCCTTTGAAAAATGCGTTTCTAATGGGGTACAAAATCCTCAGTCTTAGTTCTGTGCGTAGATAAATTCAAAAGTTTAGTCTTTTTAGTTCCAAATTTCCTCTCTGTGTTTCTGTCCCTCCACTGTAGCTCATCTGCAGCACTGTCCATGAAAACAAAAAGTGGGACTGTAACTCTGGAAGATACCCACTTTAACTGATTATGAATTTATTAATTTCTGACAAACTTTGTAATGTATATTTGCACATAAAGTTGACTGTGTATGTTGTCCCTCATCACTTTAGGAATGGATATTTTCATAGCCAGTATATACAAGAGGAGTGATTACAGAGAACAACACCTGTTTCAATGTTTAAACTATATGGGCATCGGACTGTTTACCTTTAGGTTTTTCAGCTCTTATGTGTATACTCAATCACAGAGTGTACTTTATAGTCTCTTAAAATTATATTGTTGGCATGTTCAGCACAACGTAATTGTAATAATTTCTATTTTCAGCATGAAACTATGGTGGACTATAAGCACTGTCAGATTGTGAAGACGGAGTCAGGAGAGTACAGTCTGAGTGGTGCAAAAAGGAGCTTCAGCTCACTCAGGGAACTTCTGCACTGCTACCAAAAGGAGGCGCTCCGCACTGATGGATACACATTCCAGCTGACCAGTTGCTGCTCACCCAGCTTTAGAGGTAAGCATTCACATACACTAATAAGAACACAGTATTTATACCCCACACACATATTAACACAGGTAAAAGAACACGTATACAGCAAAATGCAGACATTCTTGTTTTGTTAATTGTTTTTTTGTCCATAAAGCTGCAAAAATAGGCAACAGCATCCGTTCCATGATATATGAATGAACTCATATTTTACCCAGATCAATTTGAATGAGTTGAGTTAAAAACCATTAGTTAATTAATTACAGAATTCATTTTTGAAACTTATTTGGAACAATGCTTTGTGCACATTTTACACAATGCAGAGATTACGTGACCTGCAGAAAATTGGCCTTCATTTTTTCTGGGTCATAAATCATTTTTAGGCTACAAAACATGAATGATGCAAACAGTTAAAGTTTTCTCTACAACATATTTTAAAGCAATGATTAGACGATATAAGAAAGTGAATAAAGTCCCAAGAATGCTTCCAGTTCAACATCCTGCAAGGCAACCAATTACAACCAATGTTTCTTTCTTAATCCCTGCTTGTAGCTAATTACCCATTGTCAAGCTTCTGTTTGAATCAGATGCCTAGTTTTTGAGTCTGGAACATTTTTGAATTTCTGTTGGATTTAAGCCAGTGAAGAATACAGACTCTCTGTCTCTTGACCTTCAGTTTCAAGCCAGATGTCCCTAATTTTCGGCCGGGTGTCAGTCACCTTCCGCTTTCTTTGTGTTGGCATTCTAAACTCTGGTCGATTCATGAGGACTATGGTTAACTGCTCCTCAGATCAATTAGTATGATCCTTCCAATGGGCAGAGAGTATGGTTTTTACTGCCCTACAGTACATGATCATTATATCTCTGTGGGGATTTGATAGAGTTGCTAATTTCTGTATGGCAAAACTCTTGTTTCTGAAAAAAGTTACCTGTCTCTAAGGGCCAATAAAACAAACCACTTAGGTTTTTGTTCATGGTGATATTTATGATTAAGAACTCTAAATTAAGCAGTCTAATTTTACAATTGGTAGCTGTTGCATTTCTATTAATATTTTCCAGTATCACACATTGGAAAGCTGTAACCCTCCTGTAGCGATAATCAGATGTAGTGTCAAAATGTGAGTTTCATGTGAGTCCATCTCTACCTTTCTTTAGATAAATCCAACCTGGTGGTGTGCAGAAATAATCAAGGGGCAGATATTCCACTGTCTCCTTCGCTCCACAAACACAACATCAGCCAGATGGTCTTCCACAAGATCCGAAAAGAGGACCTCGTCATCGTAAGATAGTCCTCCTCACTTTAGCTTTTCCTCTAATCTGAAAAAGGCATGCAAGGATTCATAACTAGGCAATTTCTTAGTAGGTTGTAGAAGTGTATAGGGTTTGATGCATTGTTTTTGTACATATATTTTTTTTTTGTAGAAGCTTACAACAGAATGGAAAAGGGCCTTGTGTACAATTTCTTGCCCTGAGCAGATAAGTTATAAATTAACAAAGGTGAACTGTACCTACCTGGGTGGCCTGTGTCTTTGTAATTGTAAAGTAACACTGAATATAAAGCCAAAAAATACAGATGCAGGCCTTTTGTAGACAAGGTGACATTGTAAACTTGTAAATATGAATAAGCGTACCAGAGGTTTTGATCAGAAGGGACAAGAAGCACTCCTGTGGGGTCAGTGAGATCGCTACAGTTAAAGAAAAACACTTCCTCTATTGTTCCACCGACTGTAACTCAGTGTCACTAGCAGTCCCAGTGGACTCGTCTGAGTGCATTGTGTGTGTCCGTGTGACAGTGTGACAGCCATGCTCTCACCTCGGTGACTGGTCCATTTCCGTCTCAATATATTTTGTGTTATTTGAGCACTTGGAAGTTTTGTACTGTATTGCAATATTGTCTTCTCACTCATCCCTCAATAGAATAACAGTTTCAGTTTTTTTATCTTCCTGTTTTGAATGTATTTAGCTTTGTTGTGCATTTATTTAAGAGCTTTGAGCTTAACATTTTTTTTTTAGTCACTACTATCCAAAGCCAGGTGGTCAGATAAGGTCTAGCTGGCAGGCACAGCTAAGTCCTGGTGGAAGCATGACAGCGGTGGGCTTTATTCAGTTTGGTTTCTGGGCTGCAAGTCAGAAATTGGTCAAGGAATTCTCTCTTTTAAAAAGAAAAAGTGGGGGAAATTAACTTAACCTTCTTTCCAAAGTACTTTTCAACAAAATTAAACTGTGTTTTAGAATGAGAGTCTTGGCCAAGGAACTTTCACCAAGATCTTCTGCGGTGTGAGGAAGGAGCTGGGAGACTACGGAGAGATACACCAGATAGACGTTGTTATCAAGATCCTGGACAAGGCTCACCGCAACTATTCAGAGGTTGGCTTGTTGATTGATTGATTGATTGAGGGAATGGATCTAATTACATAAATTCTGAGAACATGAATTGAAAGGAGACAATGTAATAGGATCTCTTCTCTTGTTTTCTCCCACAGTCCTTCTTTGAAGCAGCCAGTATGATGAGCCAGCTCTCCCACAAGCACATACTTCTCAACTATGGCGTGTGTGTTTGTGGCAATGAGAGTAAGCCTACAAAACACACAAACACACACTACTGGACAGAGATGCTTTAAGATCTTAGATGAGAGGGATATGGAGACCAAAACAAAACAGAATGTGTGTTACATAGAATACAAAGAAAAGGAAAAGAAGACTGCAAATTAGTTTGGTCAAATAGTGTCCCTGTAGGCATCTGAGACAATTAAACATAGAGGAAATAAGGTTTCTGACCTGCTCTCTGCTGTGCCCTGACCCTTCCACTGTGACTGAATTAAGCCATTGGGTGCGGAAATTGTTTTGTCTATAACTACTGTCAAAGTGTCTTTGAATCAGCTACAGTCAACCACAAATTGGTGATAAGGGAGTTTTAATAGAAAGAGATTTGTTTAGAAGAGTTTCTATATGGATAGTAGTGACTAATAAAATGATCTCACTCACATCTCCCTGTCAGACATGATGGTGCAGGAGTATGGTAAATTTGGTTCCTTGGACACCTACCTGAAAAAGAATAAAAGCTGTGTTAACATCACCTGGAAGCTAGAAGTGGCCAAGCAGCTATCCTGGGCTATGCACTACCTGGTAAGATTGCCCCATAATCCAGTCTGCCCCATACAGATTCTTCTGTTTGTATGGGGTAGGCACATTTACACACATACTCAAATTTAATGTTAAGAGAAATACCTTTAACTAATGTGTCAATAAAACTAGTTGAGTGCTGAAAGCAAGGTACCCCACAAAGGTAATTTATGTTGTCCCTGTCATGTCTGCACGCAGGAGGATAAGAGCCTCATTCATGGAAATGTTTGTGCCAAGAATGTTCTTCTGATCAGAAAGGAGGATCGGATGACGGGCAGCCTGCCCTTTATCAAACTCAGTGACCCGGGTATCAGCATCACCGTGCTGCCCAAAGAAGGTGAGATACATAGTGATGTAATGTCCTGCTGTGAGAGACATGTACCTCACACCTGTGTGGAGGCATGTGAGAATAATGTTAGCCAAAATAGTTTTGCTTTGGCGTGATTGTCTCAGTTTGCATTATCTTTTTCTCCCTCCTCGCTGTCCTCTACCTTCCATTCCATTCATTTCATTCTCTCTGTGCTTCTATGTCTCCTCATATTCATCCAGTTCTGGTGGAGCGTATCCCATGGGTGCCCCCCGAATGCATTGAAAACCCCCAAAACCTGAGTTTAGCCACAGACAAGTGGGGCTTTGGGACCACCCTTTGGGAGATCTGCAGTGGCGGAGACAAACCACTCAGCACCCTGGACTGCTCCAAGGTCACAAAAACAGAGAATGCATTGAGAGTATTAACTTACTGAAAGCGATCCGTATTAAAGGAATAGTTTGACATTTTGGGAAATGTTGAATTAAGTTGGTTGCCTGGCCTCTGCTACCGGCAAGAAATGGTTTCAGTGTAATTTTTAGTCTATGGTGTTTATTAGTGAGCTTCAGAGGTGCTAGTAGGTTTTTTTATTTTTTACTTTTGGACAGGCCCAGGCTAGCTGTTTCCAGTCATTATGCTAAATTAAGCTTACCTGCTGTTGGCTGTAGCTTCATATTTACTGTACAGACATGAGAGTGGTATACCTTATCTCGTCTAACTCTTGTCAAGAAAGCATATAACCGTATTTCCTAAAATGTTGAACTATTCCTTTAACTCATGCAATTTGTTTTAAAGTGAGAGGGACACAAAGTTATTTAAAACATATTCTATTGATTATTTTAGGAATGTCTGGCAACTTTGTATCTCTATCGTTTCCCAATTCAGTTTGGAAAACATGCAGGTTCTGACTTTTGCTCTTTTGCTCTGCAGAAGAACTTGTTCTACGAGGACAGGCACCAGCTGCCGGCTCCTAAATGGACAGAGCTGGCCAATCTGATCAACAGCTGTATGGACTATGAACCCTCACACCGACCCTCCTTCAGAGCAATTATCAGAGATCTCAACAGCCTCTTTATACAAGGTAGGAAAAGAAAATTAATGCGCAACCTTCAGACAAATCCATTGATCATGTGGATACACTAGTACGACACACACACACACACACACACACAATATAGGGAATTATCAAGATCTTCTTTATAAAAAACAACTTTGCACCTTGTTGTGTTGCAGACTATGAGCTGCTGGTAGAGAGCGACATGGTGCCCAACAGGACAAGAGGCTTTGGCTTCCCGTGGGCCTCCGAGAGCCAGGACCTCGCACAGTTTGAGGAGAGGCACCTCATTTTTCTCAAGCAACTGGGCAAAGTGAGACATGCGCATGCATGCACGCACACTTTAAAATCTTTTCTGTTTGACTCTTTTATCTCCTTCATAGTGTTTAGATTATGTCTAAGTGTGCATGTTTTAAATAACTTATTAGCTTGATCTTTCTTCTTGATACCTCTCTTTAACTATTAAATATTATTTGTTTAAGCATTGTAAAGAATTTTATTGAAAGAGCTGGATACAAATCTGTTAAAACGTCCTCAAAGTTTCTTGCTCTCTTTAGGTAGTTTGTGTTTTAGTTAGTGTCTTTATGTGGGTGTTGGAAATGCATCTTTCAGATCAATTATGATATACAGTAGCAAACATTCAACCCACATGACTAATCAGCAGTTTCCGCTATTATCTCAGATATTCTCATGATACTTTCCGCGCAGCATGAAGTTGCTCAGCACTATTTGATATGAAAAGGATGTGTATTGTTTTCTTTTTGGGATTAAGTATCTCACTGATTCCATCCTAGTTAAATGGAAATGAACAAACCTATACTTTAGTACATTAGAAAAGCTTGTTTCATGTGAGCTCAAAACCAAGATGAAATCATAGCTGTCGTTTCTATATCTCTCTTAAATCTGCTCTCCCTCTGACCCCCACGCTTCAGGGAAACTTTGGCAGTGTGGAGATGTGCAGGTACGACCCCCTGCAGGACAGCACAGGGGAGGTGGTGGCCGTGAAGAAACTACAGCACAGCACAGCCGAGCACCTCAGGGACTTTGAGCGTGAAATCGAGATCCTCAAATCACTCCAGCATGAAAACATTGTCAAATACAAAGGGGTCTGCTACAGTGCAGGTATGAGCACATTGTTTGATATCTATATGAGCAATAATGTTTTTTTTTTTTTTAGAAATGGTACAAAAATCCCAATATAGGGTGCGATTATATATCCTGTTGCTTGTCGTTGCTCAGTTTTTAATCTATATAACTGATTTTGTGTATTATCAAAATATGACAGTAATCAAAATGAATGCCCCATATTCTTTATATAAATCATAGTGATATAAACTATGTTTCTACATCAGTGGTTCTAAGATGATTAAAGGGATACGAAGATATTTGCTGTATGAGGAAAAGATGCCACCTTTTACACAGATTTGATTCCAAACCAACAGTTGATCACATTAAAGTGTAATAGATAATAAAAATGTTTTCTTATATTAGCATTGAAGTATCTTTTTTTGTTGGCATATTTAGATAAAGAAAATGATTTGTCTGGTTAATCTTAATTCTTAAGTGAGAGGGGCTCATTGTTTTTTTTTTCCCCCTGTAGTGACAGAGCAAACTTTCCTGATCAGCTTGTTCAGCCTACAAGCTGTTGTTGATTTGATAATCCCACCCTGGCAGATTTTATCATACATAATACTGTCTGTACAGTTCCCACATTTGCTGCCTAGGGCGTTAGTGACCAGGCCCATGAAACAGATAAATCTTGATTTTTCTCAGAGGCCTCCACTCCAGTGCTCACGTCATATTTTTGTCCCTTAAGTATGGCTATTAACTTCTTTGTTTCTGCAGGACGAAGGAACCTGCGGCTGATCATGGAGTATCTCCCCTACGGCAGCTTGAGAGATTACCTCATCAAACACAAGCACCGCTTTGATTCCAACAAACTGCTGCACTATGCATCACAGATTTGCAAGGTAATGTAGTGCAGTAGGTGGTGCAGACCCCCCCCCCCACCCCCCCAAGTTATTTTACATACCTGGAAACTTTGTCTTTTCCATCTTTCCTGTGTCTGACACCATTGAAATAACCTTTGGACTGGAGTGACACAGATGATTGCGAGATGTTGGAAATCACAAGGGAGTACATCGTTTCAGGACTGGTTTACAGCGCTCGGCAGGATATGGCTGCATATGAAAAGATAACTTGAGAGAAAGATGTATTTATTTATGTGGGTTTTATTGCAGTGCTAACACTGTGCAAGTATATGCGTTATATATTTTGTCTTATTTTTATTGTTTTTATTGTATTACTTTGAATGTGTTTTTGTTTTTCATAAATTGTTTGCCCCTTTTAAAAGGCAAACTCAATAAAACAAAGAGGACTACGGCTTTGTGTAACAACATAAGTACATCCATAAACCCGTTCTCTTTCTCCGTGTGATTATATTCATACTTCAGGGCATGGACTACCTCGCCACTAAGCGATACATCCACAGAGACCTGGCCACGAGGAACATTCTGGTGGAGAGCGAGATGAGGGTGAAGATTGGTGATTTTGGTCTGACCAAGGTGCTGCCGCAGGACAAAGAGTACTACACTGTCAGAGAGCCTGGGGAAAGCCCCATCTTTTGGTGAGGAAGACACCACACGTGTTTCTTAGAGATTCAATAAGTATTTTCATATTTTTGTGATTGAAAATGGACTCTTTTAGAATCTGACTAGCTTTTCTACAGTTGTGGTAGGTATTTTGACTGTTTGTGACTGATCTTTTAACAAAGATAAGTCATACATACATTCATATCGGTCTGCTTGTAATGAAGGATTAGTGTTGACTGTTAGAAGATGTGTGCATTATTATGTATATGTATGTACTGTATATATGTGTATACATGTGCTGTGGTATTTCCCCAGGTATGCTCCAGAGTCGCTGACAGAGAGCAAGTTCTCTGTGGGATCAGACGTTTGGAGTTTCGGTGTTGTCCTCTACGAACTCTTCACATACGGAGACAAGAACTGCAGCCCACCAGCGGTACCGCACTTCTTTCTTTCTTCTGACTTTTGTTTTTTAGTTTGACAAATTGACTTTCTTATCCTTCCTAATTGCTTTGCCAACTTAATTAAGCTATAAAACAATTGCCAGTATAATTAGTGTGTAGTGTCGTCAAATAAATCAGTTGATTGAGCACTATAGTGCGATGCACTCAAAAACAGGAAACACGTAGTACTAAACTTTTGCTTTTCACTAAAACCAAACAAGAACTACTCTTTTCTTTTTTTTCAGGTATTTATGGACAAGATGGGAAATGAAAAGCAAGGCCAGATGATTGTCTACCATCTGATAGACCTGCTGAAACAGGGATATAGGTTGCCTGCTCCTGATAATTGTCCAAAAGAGGTCAGTAACTCTATAAAGTATAAGACATTGCAATACAAATTTTTCCTTCCAGTTTTTGTTTTTTAATAAAAGATGACTTTTGACACCTGAGTCTACTAGCCTTAAAGTGATTACCTCACCAGTTACCACACCACCGGTGTATCAAAAAGAAAACCCTTTTGTTCCCAAAAATAAACTTGAAAACCCTGGCTGTAAATAGAATTAAAATAATTGTACCTGTTTTATTCCCCCCCCACCCCGTGTTAATGTCCCTGCTCTGATGCTTCCCTTCAGATTGAGAAGATTATGACAGAGTGCTGGAGCAATGATCCGAGACTACGTCCTACTTTCAAGTCATTAATCCACAGTGTGGAGACTGTACGAGACAGCAATGACGGATGAGCCGCATTGATCCCTGAACCTTTGACCTGTAGGTGTTGACTCGTGGGAGTCAGTCCTCACGGATCTTAACAATGAATGTCTTTGTGACGTCTTGGTTTACTGCAGTGATGCAGTCACTAGTCAGAAGTATACTTGTTTTTCTTTGGGTGCTCTGCATTTCTGTCAGCCTATTTAACATTTACTCAAATAAGGATGAGAATTGGTTATATCCACTTTCTTAGCAGTTGACCCACTTCTTTCTATGACGTATCAGATTCATAAGTACACTACATCTGACTCAAACAAAAGATATATCAGATGCCTTTTAAGAACATTTTATTTTGGGATAAATTATTTTCTTTGTGTTATTTGTACATGTTGTTTTACAAATTGAATTTGGCGATTCACGGAGTGGAGAAATGTAACTTGTGTTGAATGTTTAAGCCTACACCAACTAGCAGCATTTCTTTTGTTAATGCTCAGACCTTTGATGTTGTACTTTTATTGTTGTAAAATGAGCAGAAACTTCTTTTGCTTAACCAAAGAGGATGTGGGATTCTCAGCAGCCATCTGACTGCACACCTGAACCTCACTGCACTGCTCTTGTGTGCCCGGACTTTTACATACTGGAACTGAACAGGGATCATTCTGATGACACCTAGACAGACTTCTGCTTGGTAGTTTTAAGAAGATGAAAGACAGAACCATAAATGTAAAGCCCCAGCTGTCTTCTGTCACAAGGGTACCCATTATAAACATATCTACAGGTGGTTTGGAGTCACATTTCTGCTGTTTGAGTTTTACAATCTATTTATTGCTCATCGAGGATGATTGTGTGTTTTCTGAGCTGATGAAGCAACAGCAGAAGCACCCAGAGTTCTTTAATGGTGTTTATTATGACTATACATTATTCCACATAATAGAGGCCAGACTTAACACAAATCAACTGTTATCTGTCAAATACATAAGAGACAGCAATAACTGCTCAGAAATCTCTGGGTCTCTAGTAGTGTCATATGATGGCCAGTATCATTCTTTTTTTTTTAAACTGGAAATTAGGTTTCCTTTGTTAGTAATGGGTATACATTTTACAAATACAGTATGATGTTTTCAGTGTTATAACGCTATACTATCTGCTTGTAGATACCTAATGTGAAAAGTTGAAGTTTATTAGAGAGTAGAGAAAAAAGTAATGAAGGGAGATACTTTTATTTTGCAGTAGCTTGTTGTTGCAAGAGATGGTTTTATTTAAAACTTTTTTGACTTTTGTTCGTCATTATTTTTCCACCCATTCAAAGTTGGTGTGTGTGTATATGTTGAATATGTGTATGTGCTAGGATGTGCGTTACATTATCAGACACAAATGTATCAGTAATTACAATTTTTTTTTTTTTTTACTTGATGTACCAAATGTTACTAACTGAAGGAGGGGGGGTCAGTCAATCTCAGTCCCTGTACAGAATCTAATCTGTGGAACAGCATCTTTCCTTCTAATTTTGAAACTTCCCATTTTATTTTGCCATTAAAGGCAGGCAATACGCGCATACATGCACAAAATGTCCAAAGGATGGACACCCTCTTACATCTCTAGGATGAGTCACTGTAAAGACCAATGTTTCCTCACATACAGTGTCTGTGAGCTACCACAGTCTGACCTCTGGGTAGTATTACGCCGGTCTGAATATTGTTTTTTCACCTGTGCAGGAGTCTGTTGTGAATGGGAGATTGAGGTTCTTCAGAGTTGCTAAATAATGCCAAGATGGGAAAATGTTGTTGCCTAACGGGTTAAGTTTTTTTTTTTTTTTTTTTACTCATACAAACATTATTGTGATTAAATGTACATTGGTGTGTAAAACCAAATATGTTTATTTTGTGAAATATTTATCATTCAAATCAAAAGATTTTCAGCGAAAACAGGACTTTTAACTGGTAGTTCTTTCCATTCATTTTAATTTGTTGCCATGTGAATGACATTAAGCCTGGTTCTGTCATCTGATGGAAATATGCAGCTACCTTTAATACATTTATGTGTAGATAGATGTAAATAGTGAAAGATGGAAATGCAAGTATATTCCAGGTGTATATACTTTTATTAAACAAAACTTGCAGTACTATAGACATGAAAATCTACTTTTTTAATCTAAATGTGGTTTGCTTTTCAAATAAAGCTTCATCATATTGTATCACAGAGCTTATTGCTTTTTTTTTTTCAGTTCATGACAAAGTAAATGATTTCTACATTTAGACCAAAAATGATAGTGTGAGATTTTGTGCAAGGGTTTAAGTGTATTTATTTGTTTTATCTGCATCAGAAAGGGTTAATGGGAAAAGGATTTTGCTATTTTGCAGAAGTGTCCTTTTGGATGTTAAGAGAAAATAATCAGGCAATAAGTTCACAGCAACCTAAATGACATTAATGTGCGATATTGGCCTGAGCTAGTATGAATGTAGTTTAGTCAGATAGTCTGCAGGTGGCACAATGGATGCTGTTTATTGCTCTAAATCCAGCATATAAACAAGTGTCAAAGACAACATATGATACGGCTCAACATTTCATATTAACACAGTATTTAAAATTTATTTTCAATGATGCTGATAAGGTGTCATACAGTACATACAGAACATGACCTTTTTTACAAACTAAACAAATAGGGGGAATAAAGAAAAAATATATTTAAATATTATGCTTAGAGCAGATGTGAACTTGCTCTCCTTCATATTTAAGATTTCCACAACTGTCTACACTGTCCATTACACCATCTTCATGTCACAACCCCTCTGACTTCACTCATGCATTACATCCTTTCTCCTCCCTGCCTCAGCACAAGCGTCCTATATCATTCTTGGTACAGCCCTGGCTACAGCACTTCCCTGCCACACCCAGAGAAAAGTTCCTTTTCTTTTTGCTCGGTATGGCCCAGTCAGCTGTAGCCGGGTTCCCGTCTTGCTCGCTTAAAACTGTGGACCGCTGAGACTTCTCCAGTAGGGCCAAGTCACTCAGCGACGGCTGCTGCCTGTCTCCTCTGGCCCTGTAAAGGGCCAGGAGGTCTGCCAGGGAGTAAGAGGAGCCAACATGGAGAGGAGAAAGGTTATCTGCTGTGAGCTCTGCGCCTGACTGCCAGGTGTGCTGGATGTCTTCAACTGTAACATCACTGAGGGAACTCCACTGGAAGGGATCTGGGGAAAGGAAAAGGACTGATAATAACAGGAGTTGAATATAACAGTATATCATGTGTCAAATGCACTTTTAGTCATAGTAAAAACAAATTCACAGATCAGAATATGTTAATAAAAATTTTCTTTTTGGAGGACTATGATAAATGAATGATAGTACTCACTAAGGTTTTGTCCAATTAACAATGTACATGAGCTGACCATGGTGCTGAAATATGAGGCTCTGTCAATCAGATGTCCTACTGAAATGTGGTGGCAGATTAAAACTCTGTGGCGGTCAACCTTTTGATGTGTAATAACTCGCCATCTACAGTAACATGCTTGCTCAAATTTAAAGTAGGAATGAAGAAAACAATTAGAGTTCCTTGCCTGTGCACCCTTTCTTCTTGCCTTTAATGGTCATTAGCCTTAATGAGAAATCAATCATTCTTACAATATACCTTGGCTACACCAAAAACCTGTATATTTAAAGACATGATTCAACATATGTTTAAAAGTAGATCTTACAATAAGTCTATGTTTTGAGGCATGTCTATATGCACATTTTTGTACTGCTATTTGTAGATATCCACCAGTGTGCACAAATTAGGCAATTAATGAAACGGTAATGTTGACTCACCTATGTCCCCCTCTGTGGATCGTTTCCACCGGGAGCCGCCGCAGGTGAAAATGACTGCTCTGATGAACTCTCTCCCGCACAGTTTCACCCCATAGTCCCTCGGTATGATTAGTCTGCTCATTACATCAGCCTTCACAGAGTTGCATATGCCACCGACGCACACCACAGCCACGGCAAGCGTCAATCTCCAGAGCATTTTCACTTCCATTTGAAACTAACAGAATGAGCCGGCTGGTTTGCACTGCACAGGAGGGTCAAGCTGAGCTTCACCTCAGATCTGATCAGTGTTTCAAATCCTGTTAGTTTCCTTGTTGCTTTTTTTTCTCTTCAGAGAGTTGTTGCAGCCTGTTGCAGCCAAATGCTGAAATTGTAAAAGATGCTTCTAGTCTTCCGCCTCGTGTTGTGAGGGCTTTGGTCTCCTCTTTTTGTTCTCTCTATAAACCTGGTCACTGGTTCACTCACCAACATATGTGTTCAACCCCCCCCCCCTCCTCTCTCTCTCTCTCTCTCTCTCACACACACACACACACACACACACACACACACACACACACACACACACACACACACACGTCATTCAGATGGATGACAATGACGTATTTGGATTCATTTTCTTTATTGTAATATTAGGGGAATATTTTTAAGCATTAGTGTGCACATTACTCATATACTTGATGATTTTGAAACAAACAATACGAAGGCACGTATGACGTCTTGTAAACTTCATTGGAAAGAAATTAAGACTGTACGTGCCAAAGGCTTCTTAACACTGTGTCCATCTATGCAAAAAATTAAAAAATAAAGTGGTTTTGTGTTGGTACAAGTTATTGGCTTTAGAGCTTTGCATCAATCTAGCACCTTGTCAAAAAATATGATTGTAGAAGAGAAAGTCTTAGCAATTTTTCTTTTTATTGGATTTTCAAATATAGTTTCCATGATGTCAAACATGAGTTAGAATTATGGTAAATACATAATGCAAAAATATCAGCAGCCTGTAATATTTTACTTCCACTGAATACAACTGTGATAATAAAAATAAAAAAGTTACAGGCGCACCACTGCTAACTATAGCTTTGGTATAAAGCTCCTTAGCACTCAAATTTGACCTTGGCAAATGAACTCTTTCAGAAACAATAACCAAAAGTTTTAGTAATACAGTTTGGAGTAAAAACAATCGTCTGCTGTCAGGACAAACGTCTGCAGTGTTGATTATGTTAACATTTGGATCACTCTGTAGCTGCTTAGATTAGTGTACCAGTTACCTGCCTGGCAGGAAACATCAGCTACATCTAATGTAAAAAAAACAAACAAAGTTAGGTATCTGACACGTCAAAACCAAATGAGATTGTGAGCCAAACTAGACCTAAAAAAACCCGTGAATATTGCATTTCTCCATGTCAGGTGGTAAGAAAGAGATATTTTCATGTTGTTTTGTGTCTGCCTAATGTGGTAGTAGGCATCTGTTTGCTAAAACATCAGCCATACAGCCTTGATAACCTTAGACTTTGTAAGGGTTATGTTACTGTGAGTGTGTTTGAAAGTCTTTCTGTCCTCTAGTGTTCAAACAAAAAAGCTAGTTGTTAGCTTTAACTAAGAACATGATTAACATGCATAAACACAACTTGTTGAGACATACGCCGTGTCAAAATTCCATTTTACATACTGAGGCTAAGCTGCTTTTTAGTATGTGCTGTGTTCAGACTTGAAAAGTGACTAAAGAAAGTAAAACCAGACAGCATGCATACTAAAGATGGTCGATTATTGAGTGTGCTGTTGATGCACACTATTCTCCCACAATGCAATGCGCTAAGTAAATTGAGCTGCGCTAGCTAGTTAAAATAAATTGTGGGTGGTGGTGAAACAGCTCAAATCTCAAAAAATCTAATATTTTAATACTAAACATTTTGATGTCTCTTAACTGACAGTAACCTTCCAAAGTTGCAGTTTGATTGACATCATGCATATTGCATCATATATGGTAAAGTATGTTGATATTTTTTTATATACTAACTGGTAAAAATAGTTACAGATTAGTATGTACGACATACTTACATACATACATATAGAAGTAGTATGAAGTCTGGATTTAGGACACAGCTGTAGTCTCATACAATAATCTGAGTGAATTGCGTGACAATGGTTGAATGTAATTGATGCAAATATTCATTTTACAGATTTAATCCATGATATACTACAGTACTGACAGTGTATTACTCACCTATTTGAGTATTTAGTTTGGCTTAAGTATATATGTTTGGCTACTGATGCACCTCTAATAACAACACCAGAAAATTCATTCATTCATTCATCATTATTTTATATTTATTAATATTGAAACTAATTTCACTCAAGGTCCATGATATAGAATTAGTGCAAACCATAGACTCAATCATGTCAAAAAGGAGTTTTTTGACAGTTTTTTAAGCAAAAGCCAAATGGGTGAATGCATCAACTGGACGGTTATGATTTTGTCTCAAATAACCAACACATCATTTCTCCAAGAAGGAGGCAAGGCTGCTTCTAGCGCGGCGGGCTTTCTCTATGCTATCGAAAGTTGGAGTCCCATAAGGCAAGTCCAGACGGTCATGTTCAGACGTCATGATACTCTCAGCCTCCCCTGAAGGTACAATGGAAAAAAAAATACAATGTGTGGTATTGTGGCAAATGGGTGTCGGTGAAACCAACTACTTTTGTCCTACACATTCAGGAGTTGTGTTCTCTTTTGAAATAAGCCAGTAAATGTATTAATGTGTCAGCTAATTATTGGGTTTCTGCCTCTCTGAGCACTAACGGCAGAGAAAAAATGGAGGGTTAGAAATGAAGTTTAATATATTTGTATTATATCTGGTTTTACATATGTATATGTTGTTGATACTCCCAAAAAAAATGTACGCATATGAGGTATTAGGTAAGATTAGATTAATTTAATGGAAAACCGCTAGTTAGTGAAAATGACTTAAAATGGCATGTGGCTATATTTCGGGAATACACAGATGTTTAAATATTACACATGCTAATGTCTGACCAACCATTTAATTGCATTTATATGCATTTGCGATAGTGCTGCAGAATAACACTTAACTTTTGTAATAAAGGCAATTTTGTTTAATAAACTTTTGATAATTGTGATTATCAGCTCTCATAAATGTTGAAGCAAATGTGGCAGAAATATAATGGATTTTAAAAAGATAAAGGTAACAGATAGGATAACACTTGTTTTTTTTTTCTGGACAGCGTTAAAGCCTTGCTTGTGTGGGGTAATGATGATAACTGCTTGGTCCTACCTCTAATGCGATAAATAAGCGTGCCGTAGGCGCTGTCCACCTGGTAGGCAAATATGCAGCCGAGAGGGACGATGGGAGCCAATAGGAACGGTTTCTTTCTTTTAATGGCACTGAAGAAAAGTAGAGACAAAAAAAGAACATCTTAGTATTTTCCACTGTAATTATGCGATAAAAAAAGATAAATAAAAGCATAAAAGCAGAGAATGCATACTTCTATTTAGGCTACACAATTACATTTAATTACAGAAAGGTGAATCTGCGATATGCATTAAAATACCCACAGACTTTTTGAAATTTCCCCATCCTTGGAATATAGAACGATACATTGTGGAAAATGTCAAGTGAATCAGACTCACAACCACTGAGTTACAGACATTTAAATATGTCATGTTGTGGTAGTGCCACATATAGGTGTGATTTTTAGCAAGAATGTAATTGCTACACCGTTACACTTGATGTGACTGCTGTGTCTAACCCTTACAAAACGTCATACATTTAGCTGCACCAGTAAAGGCTACTAGACTGTGATTCATTTAATCCTCAAGCTGTGAAGACTTACAAGCTGATACAGGTTGTTCTCTCAATGCGCATTATTACTGGCCGGGTGTTTGTATGTGTATGTTAGAAACAAGAGATCATCTCTGTCTGGGTGAATGTGGAGCTGACCTCTATGAGCAGTTGAATTCAAAACTCACCCAACAGTGAGTCCAACTGTAACCACTGTAAAGAAAGCCCCAAAGTATTTGAGAATCTCTCTGGACCAGGCAACCTGCATAGCCATCTGTCTCTCTCTCATCTGGTTCTGCATCAGAATCTGACGCTCCATCTACACACACACACACACACACACACACACACACACACACACACACACACACACACACGAGAAGGGACACAAAAGACACGTCATCAGGCTAAACAGACTTTTAAAACCAAATATGGACACTGCCTTGTGTCTCTCAATGTACAACTTTATAACATGAAATATTTGATGATCAGAAATAAATTGTTTCAGGTATACAAATAAAACAAAAAGAATAACAAAATGATATTACCAGATAAATAAAATACTAGAGGCTGATATTAGCTTATTGCAGCTATATCAGTATCGGCATTTATGTTGGCCAATAGGAAAAAACATTTCAATACCACAAATGCCAAATATATGTTTGAGGAAATATAGTTTGTCCACCAGAGAGCACCAACAACTTTATTTTTCAGATGTAAAATGTCCCACTCAGTACATATCTTGTCACGTACATATTAGAGCCAAATGTAAGTGTATGTGTTTATGTGAAAAATAATATCTAATGTCTATATAACCCTGGATATTAAAGCAGTGAGACATAGAGGCATAGGGACAAAGACAGGGTCAAAGAAACGAGGGACAGCTGGCCCTGTCTCAGAAATACTGTGTCATGCTGATGAACCTCAGTTAAATATATCTTTTGTCTGCCGTTTCCTGTTTGACATTCACTCACATATACATGCTCTCTGCATAACGATTGCTATTGAGCTGACTGAGTGACATTCTCATTCAAAAAGCCTTTATCTCTTAAAAAAGTCAATGTGTCAAAGATGAGCTTTTATTTCCACTTAAGGACCGTGACATTAACTCAATGATGACGCAAGTGGATGACATAAATTACAACATGTCGGAAAAGCAACATTTTGGTTTCTGCCCATATTCACCAACAGGTCTGTATATCTGCATTAATGGCTAGACATTAATAATAATAATACGTGTATTTAATATAGCACTTTTACAGTGCTATTATATTGTTATATAACAATAACAATAGAAATAAAAATAAAAACAATAAAAAACTTAAAAAAACAAAAGAAATTACAAACATGAGTCAAAGGCCAGTTTAAATAGGTAAGTCTTTAGCTGCTTTTTAAAAGCATCAACAGAGACCACAGAAAGTATGACAATAGGAAGGGTGTTCCACAGTGTTGGAGCCCCCACTTCAAAGATCCCCTTTTGATTTTAGTCGAGTGTGAGGGACAACCAGTAATCCCAGGTCAAAAGACATAAATGACCTACTGGTTATGTAAGGAAGGAGCAGGTCCGAGATGTACACAGGTGCTGGACAATGCAAGGCTCTATATGTCAGAACAAGAACCTTGAAATGAATCCTGAATATGACAGGAAGCCAATGTAAAGAGGATAGGATGGGAGTGATGGGAGTCGTCCTGCTGGACCTGGTCAACAGCCTTTGCCAATACCATTACATGGCATTCAAGCTAAAGTGAATGAAACTTACCCACTTACTCAAAACTGCCAAACTGATGCACATACACTTACTTACACTATATACACTCTCATATACCCATACATTTATACTACTGACCCTACTGTCCTATAGAGGATTCATACTTATACCACTACTGTATATCAGTTCTACACAGTCTTCCTATCATACCTCCTGCTGTTTATTCTACGTCTTACTATTATCAGTACTTGCATTACTTTCACCTGCAGTATATATATTATATACTTCTACTTATACCTGCACTGCCTACTGTAACTGTTGCACGTTCATTCATGTACCGTTCATACTAAAATTTGAGCCAGTCAGCATCCTTTGAAAAAAACGAGGCAAAACATCTACATGTAGGTAACAGAGAAGGAGGAGCAATTTATCAAGCTAGGCTATAAGGTGCAGGAGCCTCTGAAACAAGTCAAGAGTTAATTTAACAATGTTCTATGAGGGAGTTGGCTTCGTATTGAACAACTCCCAGCACTAAATGTGTTTAACTTATTAAGCAAGATAAATAATGGCAAGACTGATCAGTCAACCCTCCATCAGGGCCTGACAGTAGAAATGAGAAATTGTCTCCAGTCATCAGCTTTTCATTGATGGAGAATTGGCCATCAGCTATATGACAGATATTATTAAAATTTCTATGGAATGGTTGGAATGGTTTAACATATTCTATATGTAGCGTAGTTAATGATTTCACTTGCCATCACTATCACGGTGTAATCATTTCAATTTACATTTTATATGATTTATCAGTCATCAGTTAATTTTTTTTATACTGTTAACTGTCTCGTTTTATACTGCTTTATATCCTGTTTTGAATTAGTTTATTTTCCTCTGCTGCGCCCCTGCAGACTTGGGCGGTGCACCCCAAATTTTGTTTACAGTCTGCATGTGGCGACTCCATGGTAGATTGCCTTAATATTAGCTTCACTATATATTTATTTTATTCGCCTTCTTATCTCTAAAACTGTGTTTTGTATTTATGTATCTTCAGCTTTCAGTTACTTGAGTAAATGCAGTATGTCGATTTTGTTTCTTTCATTGTTTTAAATGGTGTTTTTCTGTTAATTAGTTGTCAACATGTATCGTTTTTGCAAGCTTCATTTTAGCTTAAATTCACTACATTCTTATTTGTTTTAGCATTCGTTGTGAGAGTGGCTATGACAAACTGTGGAGAACTACTGTAACTGTTATCCTGTGTTACTTACCAGGTAATAAACGGCTGGTTGGAGCCAAAGAGAGTGTTTCATCGATACACACAACGCACAGGAGTACACAACCGCTAGATATATAATGACAAAGCTTTGCCCAGACAGCCCGGTTTGCAACATTCAGAAGTCCAGTGAAGATGTTATACTGCTGCCTCTCATGTTTATCCAGGTCTACGTCACCTGGCAACTCTAATAACAGAAGCTGTTATAGCACTAATCTAATTATTTTGTTCGTTAATACATGACGGAATCAAGTGGGGTGATTGGCTAATGATAAAAGTAGTAGAGGAGAAGGAATGCGTTTAATTAAGAAAACAGCTCAGGAGGGTTAAGCTGTCATCACCAGGTTGAGACGTCGCTGGCAGGTAAAATACAGTAAAAGGCACTTCAGTTAATGAAGCACAATCAAATATTAAATGTATTCAAATGTGTTTTTTTAAACATGCTGTTAGACTGATTGTGGAGAGTGTAATCAACATTAGTGAACGTCAAAAGCTCATTTTTGTCGAAAGCTATTAAAAAAAAAAATCACAAAAAATACAGTACAGTATATGTAGACATAATGATATTGGTGCAAATGAGTTTTTTAATGAAACCGGTTATTGAGCAGAACTTAACACAACTGCGCCCCTATTGTGTGAGACAAATATCACAACTTCCTGTCTGCTTGGAGGAGGTAGAATGAAATTGCTGCTTATCTTTTGCAAACTTCAGTTTAACCAAATGTCTACAGAGCCTAGACTAGCTCACTCATAATAGGACAAATCATTTTATTTTACACTGTATTTCATAGAGGTGGCTGAAATTGATCGATTGGTCACATTTCATTATAGTAACAATCAGTTACAATCAATCAATAATTGATTTTAGAGCTGAAATTATCTGCTTATTAATCAATTATTTGGTCACATATGAGAGTGAATTGAATATCTTTGGATTTTGTGAAGTGTTGGTTGGACAAAACAAGTAATTTGTAGATGTCACCATGGACTCAGAGTTTTTTCTGACATTTTAAGGGCCAAAGGTTTAATCAATTAATCAACAAAACAATTGTCAGATGAATCAATAATGCAAACACAAACATTTAAACAAAACATTTAAGGTGAAAAACCATCCACAGCCATCCCCAAATCATAAGCTGGGAACACAGGCATACATTTCTGTGTACACTTTAGAAGTTTCTATGTACATTTGCTTTTGTTCATCATGAAACTTTGAAAAAACTTTGAAATCAATTCCTGTCACCATGCTGACTACCCTCACCAGGAAGGAAGAGGCTACAAACATTTTAAGAGTGTGTCATACTCAAGGAGTAATGTTTCAAAGAAATAGAAATAGAAATGGCTTTTGCAACCAACAGTGCTTGGTCTCTAATGATGGGGTCAGCGGAGCTAAATTAGTGAACAATAGTGAACTCAAGGATGCCTCATTAAAATGAGACAAAGTTGAAAAAGAAACCAAATGCAGCAGGTGTTGTTAATGAGTCAAGAATTATTATGTTTTGATTAGATATCTTTCCAAGGACATCAAGGGGAAACTACCCATTATTATATTATTTTCCTCAGGAGCGAGAAAGTGTAATGAAGGGTTTCTGGTGACATGGTTAAAGAGACTCAATAGAAACTGCCCACTGTTGAGATCCCTCGAGAACTACATACTGTACCTTCAAGGGATTTTTACTGTTTGCATTCGCATCGCCATAGGACCACTGAAGTGACGTAAGCCAGCTGGCCGGTTGGTATAGCAACTAGGGGTGCAACGGATCACGTAACTCGTTTTCGGGTGAAGGGTTTCTGGTGACATGGTTAAAAAGACGTCACCTGTCGTGAAGTCATCACTTCTCTCATCTGGGTCGCAAAACAGGAAGTAGAACAGAAATACTGGATCTTTGATTTTCTGGAAACTACCTACTTCCTGTCAATGATAAGCATTGTTTCCCTTTAGTCAATAGCTTGTACGTTTATTTTAAAGAGGGTGCAGAATATTCCAATGGAGATTTAAAAAAGTAGTTAAAAGATATAGAAATTCTTTTAGTGGAAGGTTAATCTGAATATAATCAGCGTAATGTGTTCACACAAAATCAACACCTCTCACTGTCTCATGAGAAGCCTGTTTGAATGATGCATTCAAGTGCAATCTACTGCAAAAATGACTTCCCTAGTCAGAAATTTGCTTGTGAATGCAGTGCTGTTTATTATTTTTGTATTATTCCTTTAGACTCTGAAATGTAAAAAAAAAGATAAAAAAATACCCATTACAAGAGTCCAATGTGACATCTTCAAATGTCTTGTTTTGTTCCCAAAATGTTCAGTCTACAATGATATATGACGAGAAAATCATCAATTACTCTCATTTGAGAAGCTAACCACAAAATGTTAAGCATTTTTTCCCCAAGGACTGCAGATGCTAATTAGCTAAACATGATGTTATTGTTGTAATCTGTAAATGTAAGAAAACAAAACTGTATTGATGACTCTTGAATGTCAGAGCCCTCAACCAACACATCAACCCCCATGGACATAATGTTGGTCTCTGCTTAAATTGTGCTTCTGTACATCAATATGTTTTATACTTTTTGGATGAATTACAAATTAATCTATAAACATAATAAAGAATTAGGTTCACTGACATTGAAAAGATGGCCCAGACAAATGCCTGTGAGGGATGATTCCAGTATGTTTAACTCCACACCCTCAGCATCATCTGCACTGACGCAGCTGACATGGAATTGAGATTTAAATATGAGAGAATCCGCCTGGATATTAAACTCAGCTTTGATGAACACTCCAATCATAAACACCAATCATAAACTCTGCCAGCAAAAGCTCTCCATCATTCAGAAACTGTTGCACCCCACCTACCGCTCCCCTTGTATCAAAGCTTCAAACAGCCATTGCTGCATCTGCCACTTTACCACACTCACAGTCACCAACAGGAACAAACATATCCAAACCACACTGCCACTAAATCCACTTCCAACTTCACAGATGTGAACACAAACGCTGCCAACATCCAAATCACTCAATATCTGGTAACAATCACACAATTGCCTTGTCAGACAATTTGTGCCTTCTGTTGACACGACTGGAAATTGGGTATCATTTGAAAGTTTCCAATTCCAGCGCAGACACAATTTCTGAGTTTTGGTAGCAATACAAAAATGATATATAAACATGCTTCTTTTATATATGACAGTTTTAGATGCTTGTTGCGATAGACACATTTTGGTTGATACCAGATAAGAATTGAGGTGTGATACCCAGCCATAGCAATGTGCCTTAACATGATGACTTAGTCAAAAATACTTCAGGGACTTTGCATTTCTTAAGTGCCGACATGTCTCAACCCATGTAAAATCAACTGAGTTACTTACTGTAGCAAAATAACAAAGCAATATAGGCGTTTTCGGACCAAACTGTTCTGTTCCCTGAGAACAACTGCCCACTGTTGAGATCCCCCGAGAACTACATACTGTACCTTCAAGGGCTTTTTTTTTTGCATTCGCATCGCCATAGGACCGCTGAAGTGACGTAAGCTGTCAACTAGGGGTGCAACGGATCACATAACTCATGGTTCGGATCACGGTTTTGAGTCATGAATCAGATAAATTTTCGGATCAGCACAAAAAAGGGTTGACAATATATATTTGTTTTAATGCTTTCCATGTATTACTTAAAGAACATAAAGCTGAACATAAAACACAGTGCATTCAAGCCGGGGCGCGGAGTTCGCTTTACCGGGGAAGGGACTTTCACCCCGGAAATGGATGTTCCATGGGAGTGTTAAAAACCAAAACACAATCTTTTTCCTAAACCTAACAAGTCGTATTGGTGCCTAAACTTAACCTTTGTCGCTGCATAACACTCAGTTTTTGTCGCCTAAACTTAACAGTTAACAGTAGACTTACCTTAAAATTACTATATGTAACTTTCAGTTCGTGTTGATTTCACAAACTTTGTGACTTTGGACAAAAGCGGTAGTGTTTTTACCACACGTGCTGTCGTTAAGGTCTAGGAGTTAGCGTTACCGGGAGGTCATATAGTTGTGATGAATATTTTGCTCAGACATAAAATCATTTATTTACAATAAGAGAATACATTACAGATGCATTGCTGCATTTAAGTGTTGCATACGGTAACTTAGCCTACTTTGACAGGCGACTGTCCATTTCTCTGATGCTCCATTGTTCCGACCTCTCAATAACCTGAAAAATTCCCTTTGATCCTACAGCCCACTAGTCCGACGTCCCTTTGTTTCGAAAAAATAAACCCTCTGCCCCGACATCCCATTGTTCCGACCATATAGGCTTTTGTGGGTCACCTCCCATAACAGCGGGCAGGGGCAACGGGCAGGGGCAGGGGCATTTGACCTTGAGTGGTTAAGGTTAGGATAGCCGATTGGTCAGGGGATAGGACCTGTTCAAATAGGGTTATGTTACAGTAGGTGATCCACCAAAGCCTATATGGTCGGAATGCAACTATAAGCTAGTTTGCCAACCACCATTTAAACTCAAATAAGTGAAGAAGACACAATGAAAAGGGGCTTAGAACTGTTCTTAGAACTCTGGTCCGAAAATGCCTATAGTGTTACCTTTATCTATATGCGTGCTTTAAAAATAGACAACGTTATGTCTCTTAGTGTCAAACTCAAAGCATAACTCTCGCCAAAATGCAACCTATGATCTTGTTGTGAATGTACAGGAGTCAAACTTTCGTTTAATAGCATATTTAGGACGGAACTGCCACTTTTAAGATTTACTGTATTTTGGTTTTTCAGTCAAATGGTCTTTTGAACGGGAGTGCTAGGGGCACTTTTATGCTAGCCTCAAAATAGCTA
This sequence comes from Sander lucioperca, assembly GCF_008315115.2. Lineage (NCBI taxonomy): Eukaryota > Metazoa > Chordata > Actinopteri > Perciformes > Percidae > Sander > Sander lucioperca. Next base: position 10,733,111 of record NC_050173.1, on the reverse strand, counting down.
TTTTTAAAACACTAAGAAGGCTCGACACAACATGAAACTTGAAGTATCACCAGGGTCTCTACACCTTAACGAAAGCATTGAGAACATTGTTTGTGTACACAGTTTACTAAAAAGAAAGGTTTAAAGTAAAAGTGCCCCTAGCACTCCCATTCAAAAGGCCATTTGACCGAAAAACCAAAATACGGTAAATCTTAAAAGTGGCGATTCCATACACTTTAGAATTGAAGGCAAGCATGGACAAGCAGCAGAAATGACAGTGACTGGAAAGAGCAGTGAAGAAAAAGTGAAAGAAAGAAATGAGCCACAATGAGTTCGCTTTGAAGGTGACAAGGTGAGAGTAGAGCTGGAACGTATGTGGGAAATTCACTGACATTTTCTGAAGGCTACAAGGATACGCAGAGTGGGACAACACCTGAATTACTGATGCACACAAATCATCACGGTCTACATACTAAAAGAAGATGTAACAGAAAGAGAGAGAAACCCACAATAAACACACAGAGATATATGGCTACCATGTTATTTGTATAAGTCTTATACGTATTTTTTCATGACAATTTAAATACATTGCATCATTTGCAAGTGCTTTATTTAAATTTAAAAGTAATTCTTTGTGTGTTTTTCAACAAGTAAAAAAGTTTGTGGCGGTTACTTGGGGTAGGCCTACCATTGTGATCCCTTTCTGATAAAACTGAAATGTTAACAATTTGTCCAGAGACCTCAAAGCTGTTTTGACGTCCCTTCTACTCTCCATTCAAATTTGCAGTGCACAAAGTCCTGTAGTGGACAGTTAAAGAGTTTTATTGTGATTCATGTTAACATTTTAATCAATACAGTACATCACATAACTGGTTAATGCTTGCTTCTTTCATTACGGGCATATAGCTAATGTTCACATTGCCTTTGTTTCTTGCTTTAGTAATGACCAGGCTTTAACTAAGATCAGATCATAGCACTTCAGTTTTAGCCACTACACACTGGCTCCAAGGAGAGAACTTTTTTGACCACCGCTAAGGAGGTTATGTTTTCGGTTTGGTTTATGCGTTTGTTTGTTTGCCATTCAATATCGGAGTGGATCCAAATCATGGTGCAGATAACACAAAATAAATTTTCACTTTCGTTAACATTGCAAGATAGGGCATTTGTGATGCATTCATTTGGTGTTGGAATAATCAGAAAAATGTGTCCCTGAGTGGGAAAACTCACACTGCATGAATATTATGAGATAGGGCATGCCTTGGCGGAGGTCTGTGCTCTCAGAGTGCCCTTCTAGTATGATTATTTACAAGGCACCTCATGGCAGAAGCCTCAGTGTTGTCTATCTATCTATCTATCTATCTATCTATCTATCTATCTATCTATCTATCTATCATTTGACCCGGGCCTTTTAGCTGTTCTCAGAACCTATTTGAAAACTACAGGATTTATTTGCAGCAATGACTCCCATCCAAAAGGTTGGTGTTTTTTTTAAATCATTTCCACCAGTTTTATTCTATTTATTTTATTGTGACTTTTATTAATAGTTTTACGTATACCTGATCAGCCTTGAGCTTCTTTTCTTTTTTTAAAATCACCCTGTGTTCTATTTTAGTTTTTTGTGTAATTTCTGGAAAGTGCTTTTTATTTATATAGGCTATAATTTATGTTTTTGACAAGGGCTCAACAACTAAAAAAATCTATTTATTTTTAGTGTTTGCATTGTCTTTAGAAAGTGAGGATCACAGTGGTCAAAGAACTGTGAAAACAGTGATAAAAACATACAAAACCTTGTAGGGAGGTCTTGCCTCTCTCACCTACTTCACATTCACAACCCCACTCAAGTTCAGTGACTGTGAACAAAAGGCACAACCCTATTATTAGCAACCAAGACCCCTCTTAAATATAAAATGAACAAAATGTCATTTTCCCAACTGTCACTTATCCTCAGGACATGCGTCATACAAACACACCCATATCCACTATTTTTCAAGTAATGTTTAAGATGGACACCGTGATTCAAACACAAAGCCCAATGACTTAGTAGTCCACAAGGGGAAGAGTGTGGAAATGATCAATTAGCTTTGACTAATGTGCCTTAAAAACACTGGCAAGCAATCATCTTTGACATCTTAATGCACGGGGAGGCAACAGCGTTGATCCATATATATTCGGAAATTGCCAGGGTCAATTTTATTCATTAAATTTGGCGATTTAAAGATGCAATTTCACCATTGGAGATAAAAAAAGCAGCAAAACGATTTCTGTTACAGACAGTAACATAACAGTTGACCATTAGCGACATTGAAGAGCTTTGTTTGACTGTTTCACAATTAAGGAAATTTCAGCCAAGATAGGTTAAATGTTAGGGGTGGGAATCACAGGGTACCTCAGGATACGATTTGATGAAGCACGAAGAACAATCATATATTGCCGTATCAATATTTTGTCCCACCCCTATTAAATGTATTAATCAAAATCACATATGAGCCAAATCACATATGCTTTCAATTTATTTTAAGCATACAGACAGATGATGGTAAAATGTCTTATTAATTTGGATAAAATGTGAATTATAAACATGAAACAATATGTAGTAAGTCAATGAAACAATGCAGATCCACTACAGCAATGCTTAAACAAGTACCCAATATTTACCTGTGAGTCATCGTCACGACCCAAATGAGGGCGCTCTAAAACTCAATTGCCAAACCCTTGCCATCCCTGAATAATATTAGACATCCTCTACCACATTTACAGCTGGGGGAGCAGGAGAAAATTACGGGGCAGAAAACACAACAACCTTTTGGGTGTATTTAGATAATGTCATTGGTGTTATGACAGCCACACATACCACCTGCTGCTCAGCAGCTTACAGGCATGAATAAATCACAACAAATTGGCCCCAAAAATCCTTTTTTCAAATGAAACAATAAGAGTGATAAAACATGTGGTCTCTAAATGGAAATGCTGAGATTCGAGCTGCAGCTTGTATCCCTTGCTTTGACACTGTGTGATTCAAAAAAGAAAGACAGAATGCCAAGACAAGACAGATAGGATAGATTAATGTGATGGCCAGATTGGTGGCCTAGGTCTGTTTTCTGGAAAAAACTGCCAAAGTTGTGGTCCATGCGATGTAGGCTGGTTCAATGGTACAATTGATGGATTATCCTGGAATATACTTAGCCTCATGTTTGCTGTGTAGTAATTACATTAAAAAGATATTATGTTAGATTTCATGTTTGCTGTGTAGGACTGCACAATAAATCTTTTTTTTTTTTTATCGTCTCTGCGATATCAACGTGCGCAATAAACACTGCGACACATTACAAAAGACACTAAAGGATTTTTTTGTTAGTTAAAAAAAAGTATCAGTGAAAAACTGCACTTTAAAATGTAAAAGTCTTTTTCTTTAATGGTGCCTTTTGTGTTCAGTTAAATGTTTAATTTAAGTTTCCACATCAATTCGTTGCATTTTAGCAGAATACTAAAAGCAGCAAGTAATAACGTTATCGCTATATTCAACAACATTATCGCATATCGTATATTTTGCTCATATCGTACAGCCCTATTGCTGTGTAGTTATTATGTTAAAAAATCCATTTTAGGAATATACACAATGTTAAGTACAGTAAGTACAGTTATCATAATTTTGTGCTTTAGTAGTGTGTTGCAAATTCCCATATTCCTAGACAAAATTACAACTCATCAAATTGCCACCCAGTAAACATGGGGCTTTTGGGGCCTTGGGTCATTTTCTTTTTAATTATTATTATTATTATTATTATTATTATTATTATTATTATTATTAATATAGTATCATGCATAAATAATGTGCCCAGCCCAAACAGGCTTACAAGACACCACTTAGAAAAAGAAATCAGAAACATATATTACAAATAATGCTAAACAAATAAACCATCCTGACGTTTTTTCCAAGCTTTATAAACAAATGTTAGCCCACTGATAAGCATGTACAGTAGTACATTTAGAGTAAGTGAGCTGGCAGACACTTTTGTTCAAAGCAACATACAAATGAGATACAATCTAAGCCAGTGGATCAAGGACAAGCCTTAAACTCTCACTTGTTCCACCTGACACAGGTACCACATGGTTGCAGGTGCATGAAGTAAACCATGAGTGAATAGCAAATTACATCTTCTGAACAATGTTGTTTTTAATACCATGTGAGTGGGTGCACCTTCACTCACCTGCAGCCGTGAATTGTGGAGCATGAATTCTTGCTGCTTTTTAAAGTTTGCATCCATGGGTTTAGACAGTAGAAACCCCATGGTGGCGCTCACTGTTGACCTAAAGATGCAGTAACGTTACTCAAAATGATGCCGCAACCAAACGTTACAATAAGAACGCACAAATACTTAATGTATAGAGTACAACCACCGTTAAACTGTGTTTACTTGAACATGTAAGTTTATCGCACTTTCACTGCACTGTAGCTTTGCCTTATTTCATTGCTTCTGTAATAACTTGATGCTAATAGCGTTACCGTCTAATACATGTTGCTATTGCTAGGTGCTAGCAATGCGTAACGTTTGCAAACGACTTGGTGTATGATTCTGTGATTTTTGGGCTCACCTGTTAGATCTGGCTAAGGATATGTGCTAATATTACTAACGTTAACGTTACATGCAATAGCTTTCCATACTTCACTCGATAAGCTTCGGTTTTAACCTTGCGTGGTATGTTAGCTTGGTTAACTAAAAATGAAAGCTAACGTTAACATTACATACCTAGTAACGTATACTTTGAAGACGGTAACGTTAGGCTAAATACAATAATGATACTCGTCACCAAAGCAGTACTGACGGATATTCAAGGGCGCATGTCTCTGAAAACAAAACGTATGAACAGCATGAATGTATTGCACAGTTACACACCTGGTATAAATAAACACTGTACTTCCGGTCAAACTTTCAAAATAAAACAAAAAGCATGTTACATCAATCATAAACAAGAAGGATGCTTTCCAAATATACAAACTAATATTATAGGAGCATTATAATGACAGTCCAACATCAAAATAAGTCATTGTAAACTGACTATAAAGCAAAGGAATATCATGGTAATTTTCCATCAGGGACAAATTACACTGATCATTCAAAGGAATTCATTCAAACCAATTAACACGCTGCTGCTCTAAGTAAGGGAAACACATGGGTTGGGAAATATACAGTTTACACAGTGGTTGTGTTATAAAGAAGTGTAGTGCTTGTCCCATCCATGTGCATAAACGGTCCCATCCCACAGTCCATGGTCCCACTTGAAATAAAATAAGAAATGGCTCCCTCTGTTGGTGTTTGTGGGTCTCAGTCCATAATTGATTATTTTACAGTCGGTGCCTTGTTTGCATTTAGAATCAAATGTATAGGCCTATGTCTCAGAATTAGAAGGACTTTCTGAGGATTAAATCGGAATTATGCAGAATTCAAAGGCTGGATTACAACCAGCCCCAGGGTTATGTGAGGTTTTGACCACAGGGTCAATAAAAAAACGTTCCCCTTACTTTAAAGTAACTTAAGTTATTAGTTAGTACGACTTTATGTAATTGTTGTGGTAGGCTCCAGCGCCCAGCACAGAATAAGTGGATACACAATTTTTTTTATAGACTTTGCACAATCGGGGCCCTTAATAGGTGGGAGAATACTACAGTGACTGTGTGCGAGAGTTAGTATCCCAAGCTGGTTTTTGTTTGGTTCAGCCTTGATCAGTCAAAGTGAAAATCTCTATGCTGCAGTGAACCATATCAAGCCAAGCTATCTTTTTTCATCAATGCAACAGCGTTGGAGAATCCTGGCCAACTTTCACCTTCCTGGACACCTGATATTCCATCTATAGGGGTTCACAACAAATTCAACATATGAGTCATGCTGTCCGTCGTGTTCTATGTATAACACAACGATTGCTGTAAGAAAGAAATACACTTTCTTTTTTACATCCTGGTTACACCCCAACAGTACACTTCTGCAGTATTTCGAATGCTTTAGGTTATGCTCTAACCAATGTTGTATTCCATAGAAAAAAAACGTGTTTTCCCGAGATCTGTATCACACCTTTCCTGCGATGCCATATCTTTTTTACCTTTGAGTTATCTGGGTTGTAAAGTCCATACAAATTCCCAAGGGGTTTCCGAAATCATTGATAAGATCAGACATGCACCACTATCGTATTTTTATTTATTTATTTTATTATTATATATTAACCAGGAGAGTCCATTGAGATTAATAATATTTTTTTCAAGTGAGACTTGGCCAAGACAGGCAGCAGCATAAATACAAACAGACAGACAGACAGAAAACACAAAAAGAGATAAAATAAAATCAAGCAAAGAAAACTCACATTTCAAAAGAGAAATAGAAGAGCACTTTCTGTATGATGAGGACACATACAGTACAGGAGCACACCAATAATTGCTTTGTCCTAGGTGTACCAGTGACAGAGCCTACAGTAGGCCAGAGCAATGATGAGTCAAAGCTTTACAATAATGAATCTCAGGTATTCCCATTTTTACAAAAAATAAAGTTGTGTGTGAACACGTAGCCTACAACATGTGGGAGCCAGTAAGTGAACTGATGGAAAGTCCACAAAGGTTTAGTACAGTCATACAGTATGGGACAGTGTGATCTCTGCCAGACATACAATAGTTGGTGAAATTATTGGATGCATGCCTGGCTCTTGTATATGGGAATTTCACCTGGCTGGTAACTTGCTGATAAAAATTATATGTTAAACTTCTCTCTCCGATATGTTGTGAATTTCTCACATTCAAATTTCCAGCTTTCCCAAATGACGTGTGTTGACTTGTAAACATGAATGTCTTTGTTATTGGAAGTATATTTTACATATCAACACTGACTAAAAAAGTCCAGTTTACTTGCTGTTGCCAACTGTAGTAGGAGCCAAGAAGTGGTAGTACTAGTGTTATATTATCAGTGATAGAAAGAAACTGTCAAGTTCTGTGTCCAATTTAATTTTTTTAAATTGTACTTTACTTGAGCATCTCTATTTTTTACTACTTTATACTTCTAATACACTACATTTCAGAGGGAAATATTCCTCCATTACTCCACAAATGTATTTGACTGCTATTGCTTTGCAGAACAAATATTTACATACAGAACATTTGCCAAGTTTATAAAATATGGTGCATTTGTGCAGATTAAACTGCCCAAAAGTAATTATATTTGCTCCACCTCAACCAGATACAACATCAGTAATGGTAATCCAGTAATATAATATTTAATAAAGTAAATCTGATAGGGGCCATTCTGCTGCATAGCGAGTAGGCTTACTTAGTTATACTTAATACTGTAGGTATTTACATTGTGTACAAAAATGTAGGCTATAGGCTAATTTTTAATAATAATAGCCTACATTTGTGATTTTAAGTACTATTTTGAATGCAGATTTTAATTGAGAATGTTGACTTATACATGGATACTGTTTACTTAAGTATAAGCTATAGGATCTAAATACTTCTTTTCACCGCTGTTTTACCAAAACTTTGGCAGTTGCAGTAAATGCTAAACTGAGCCCCAAACCACTGACATCAGTACATCTTATTGAACTGTAAAACAGTTAATCAGTTGAGAGAGAAGTTGTGTGAAGGTTTAACCAAAGCAACAGTATCATGATACTTTGGTAAAACTGTACTCTACACAATGGTACTGTACACGTGACGTCAGGGACCCATGAGAGGAAACTAACAGAGACAGAAACGGAGAGGGAAAAAACAGACCAGTTATCAGTTTCAAATATATCTCTGACTGACTCTGTATAATTTGAATTATAAACGTAGCCTATCTATAACGTCGCATAATGGGCTACTTTCTTCTGTTGGTAGAATTGCACGCGCGACCGAGAAACAACCCTCTGCCAGTAAAGTTTGACGGTTGGGGGTGTCCTACCAGATACATGATTTAAGCCTTTGCTGATAGCGTTACAGCTGTTTTATGATTTTTCAGGTTAGAACAATAGCCTATTGTTAAGATAAGTGTTCCGCTGTTTCCTTACAGTAAGCAGATAATCTAGGTTATATAGGTCTAATCGTTGTGCAAACCCGAAATGTGTATTCAATGTTCGCGTTACCCCTTACAGTAAGCAGTGGTTTACTACAGTACAGTACTTCCGTGTCTGTCCAGTCTATCGCCGTGTGTGTGTGTGTGTGTGTGTGTGTGTGTGTGTGTGTGTGTGTGTGTGTGTGTGTGTGTGTGTGTGTGTTACGGGGTTTCCATGTCGAGGGCTGTCCTTAATATTTATATAACAACAGAAGAATGCAGAGAGACTTCAAATCAGTCCGAGTGGTAGGAAGAAGGAAACACCAGATGAAAATACAATAGCTGTTGCATGACCTGCAGGTAAGAATATACTTTTGACTGATTAACAAACTAATAATAATAATAACAACAATAATAATATGTATTTATCTATTTTTAATTTGTAGATTTGTATTGATCATTTTTTTCATATTTAAAAATAATTTTGCCATTTATCACCTTTTTGCCAAGGGTTCAAATCTAGCTCTGTAGCCTGAAGACAAATACAGTTATCTTAATTAAATATGTTTACCACAGGTTGTTGGAGTAAGTTCAACCATACCTACTTTGTACTTCACTAAATAAGTACTGATCTTTTTCAATTATGCCTATTGTGAACCAAACAGTTGACAGAGCATGACAGCTCACCCATGTGCTTATCACTCAACAAATGAGATATGGATATGGTGCTATGTAAATAAAACAAGCCTTTTTTGTTGGTAGAGTGTTGCCCTAACAGGATAACTAAACGTGTACAATCATGTTTATGTAAGGCACCTTAGATACTGACTAAATCCTTTCCACTGAAGCATTATTTGCTAACATTTCCGGATAAAATGTGTTTATAAAGAGTAAAACAGCTGTGTTGTCTGTTGACACAGCTTTAGAGTCAAAGCATCATTGTTGTTATTTTTGTTTCTTTGTTACAAATTAAGCAATGAGGAAGCAAATTGCTTTGCAGAGCTGAGTCATGCTGAGATTAGGAATAATAATGTTTGACTCACACACATGTGATGTGTGTTTTTTCATGTCATGTAATTTTTTTGCAGAGTACAGAAGTTAACAAGAACAAACTAGTTGTGGCTTTAGAATTCACATCTGGCTTTTCCCAGTAAAATGACTCATGTTTCTGACCAACATGGCCAAACGATTTGAACATCTGTAACATCTGTACAACTCCCTTCTGTTTCTTCCGTAGGTCTCAATGGACTGGGCCCTACTTGTAGTTTTGCAAATCATGATTCAGCCATCTCTCTCAGGTGTGTAGTAAATAATCTCTCTTTTTGGTGTGTAGTATAATGTGTACAGCAGTGGGAACATTAAAGAATAAATAAGAGCACAAACTGGACAGAACTTGCATTTACATTAAGCATTTATATTTTTATCAAGCCATTTTTCTAAAACAAAGTAAAACCATCTAATGGACTTAATTTGATGTTGTATATTGCTTCAGGGCTGTTTAGAAAATTGACATTACTTTGTATTATTTTCCTGCAGTGTTGTTCACTGTTGAAGCAGAGCGAACCACGTATGTGTCAAAGTTTGGAGAAGATGTTGTGATGGGCTGCAGGTTTCAGCCTAAACTATCAAATTCTAATGCTGACCTGAAGGTGACCTGGCACTGGATCCACACCAATTTAGTTCGGGATGTTTATCGTATGGATAACTGGAAGGAGAACTTGGCATCCCGGGATCCAGACTATCAGGGCCGAGTAAGGCTTCTCACTGAGGAGCTGCAGAAAGGCTGGGCCAAGTTACAGGTCAATACTGGCAGTGATGTGTTCAGATTTACATAGAATTTGTAGGGCAGGTTATTTGCTTTCTGTAACTTATCGGGAAAAAAGGGAATTATGCAACTGAAATTGGTTAATTTAAGCCTCTAGTTTATGAGAGCATAATGTGTAATATGACCATGAGCACATCTAAGGAATCTACTTTCTTCTTTTGTCACTTTACAGGTCTCCAGGCTCAGGATCAATGACTCTGGGACCTACCAGTGTTTGGTGCAGACAGGAGAAGGAGCTGATTATAAAACGATAACTTTGTCCGTTGTTGGTAAGTACAGAGTCTGTGACAGAGTAACAGTGTAACCTTTTAGGTTTTTAGGCGAAGACTTCAAGGACTTTGTTCCTGGAAGGGTCTTGCTCATTCGCAATAGCGTGTGGCCATTTCTGGGCAGTCACAGAAAACTCACAGTGAAAATGAAACTAAGGCCAATATTACTCAATTTGGTAAAAAAAGTGTTTGGCTCATTTCCCTTCCCTGAAGATCTTCCCTTTATCATGCAATATCTCTTGATCATAATAATAATAAGATTAAATGATAGTGATGCTATGCTAAAGTAAGTAAATAAGTCAAATGTATTTCTCAAATATTTATATTATAAATAAATATAATATAAATATTATAAATATTATATTTTGTGTTGCGTAGCACAGCACAGTAGAGGAAAGAGGCCCAAATATAATGCATGATTGTGGGGACAACCTTTTTTGGAGCAACAACCTAAACATGGTTATTATATATTCTTCATTTCTGATTCTCCCCCTAGCACCGTATGAAAATGTGACTAAACACATTCGGAAGGCTGCAGAGGGGGGTGAGGTACTGCTAACCTGCCAGTCAGAGGGATACCCCATGTCTTCTGTTATGTGGCAGGATGGACACCAGCGGAAACTCAGTTCAAATACCACTGCGGTCTTAACACCAGACCAGCTTTTTAAAGTCACCAGTGAGATACACGTCAGATCATCAGACAAAAACAACTACACGTGTAGCTTTACAAATGATGGCTACTCTGCAACATTTCATATTCCAGGTACATTTTTATTTCCTTTAAGGCTTTCTACTCAAAATATTTCCCGGAGAGAAGATGCAAGCAGACATGGATTTTTATATGTTGACCATTTAATTGCGACATCCCCAGGTCAAGTCTGGCCAGTGAACTTTATTCCACGTCATCCCCCCTCATTTCATGTCAGCTCTTATCTGCTGCCCAAAAAAAAACATGGTCTGAGTACATTTACTCAAGTACTGTATTTTTAGTACTGTAAACTACTACTGTACTGTATCAATTTCCAGTTGCCAGCTGCAACATTAAAGTGATGCTTACACATAATGTATCACTGTTTATAATCCAATGATATAATATACACTATTCTGAAATAGGCCATTATGCATATTTATTATTAGTATTTTTACTTTTGGTACTTAAGTACATTTTGATAAGCACTTCTTCCACTGACTGTGTCCCTCTCACTATTTTGATTCTCTATGTCCTCTAATGGCATCAACTTTGACCTCTTTTCTATGAAGGAAACAAAACTTAGCCAGAATTGTACTAATTTGAACTTGTCTGTCCAAATAAAAAGCAGCTGACCTGGCAGCATTAAGTTAGGTGAAGCCTTGGACTTTCTCATCTAAAAACAGGAAATATATTATTATTATTTGCTATGCTATTCACTGTTGTTTCCTGTTATGTTCACATCTTCCTTTTGATAGAGATATCTACCGTCAATCCACAACAACTGTAATTACTAACAGAGAGGAAATACAGTATATGAGCATTTCAGCGCTTGCCTACAGTTTTTTCAGAGTTACAAGGTTTTAGCTGCTTTTCTCTGAAGCTGTGGGTGGTGTTTGTGTTTGAGATTTAAAAAAGCATTCCGTGTGTAAGAGTTCTATTATGAGATTTTGTCCTGTGTGGAAATCAAAAAATGAGCATGATTCACTTAAATAGCGTTTTTTAAAAAAAAATTTTTTTTAGCTTTTGACCAGTAAGGGGAAGTTTGCAGTGGTTTGTCTTTGGTATATTTGGTTATTTCCATAGTGGTCAAACATATCTAAAGCATGGGAATAACTCACAAAATGTAAATAATTGGCATTGTCCTTCCTGAATTAGGTTTTGTGGCACATTTTAACACCAATCTTTCTTTACTCTTTTCACAGATGAAATACCTGTTCCTCATGTAAAAAACGATGCTCTCATCATCGTATTGAGCATAGGAGTGATAATGGTTGTCATTATCGTTGTTGTGCTGATGTACCGAAAACAAAAAGGTAACCAGTTACTCAATTCTTTATGTGTAATATCCAGCACATAACAAATTCAGGACATGTAGCTTACAACAAACACAACAGTACATCAAATGCAGGTGTAGATTGGAAGCAAAATATCCAAATCATACTCCGAGGTCCAATCACTTCTACATCACATGGAAATTTGTGTTTTGCTTAAGCTTTATATTTTATTTTGAACATTTAATATAAAAAAAGATAAAAACAAAATAACAATACAATGAAATGAACGATAACCCTATACAAGAACTCAATGAATAAATGCTCATAAACAGCACAAATTAAATCTTACATGTTGGAAAAGGAGTGTAAGAAAGTATACTATTGACATTGGCATATGAGATAATGCACACACCGGGCACGACGATGCATAACAATTCCACATGCAGCTATGGTGAAATATTAAAGTGACAAACGGCAGCAATTCTAATGACAAATGGATTGTTTTTTTCACAATAACAGATACATATGCAATATATTAATAAAAAAATATAAGCCAATCGTCTTGACGACTGGGACATTCAATCTGTAGCCAGAAGGCAGTGTGTGCAGGATATAGGTCACTGCAGGATAGATATAGAGTGGAAAATCCCATTGTGCATTGTGTGCATCTTTTTATTCTTCTCTTATTTTCACTTTCTGTGTCAAAGCCAGAGCGCCCTAGCAGTGTTTACTTTTTTGTCTTTGTCAAATGGGCAGAGGAATTTGTTCAGTCAGTAAACAGCTGTGTCATTTCAAGTGAAGAGACAATGTTGCCTCCCATACAGATGTTGATACACCTGGATTCGTTCTACCACTGAAAAGGGGAAGTTGTTAAACGTTATAGCATTTAGATGTCACCTTAATGTTTGCCATCCATCTCTGAAGGAAGTTTACTGTCATGTGACTCGTCATGCATGTTTTCATGTGAGCATGACTAAGCTTTTTGGCCTGCCTGCATGTGTCACAATCACTAAGTTTGGAAACACCCAGGTTGGTCTTGGGTTGTGTGACAGGGGAATTTGAGGCTATTTGTAAATGCGTGGGTGGTTTTTCAGTATGGCACGTTTGTTGTTTGTATAATCCCCCAAACAGAGATCTCCATCATTTCAATAGTAGGCCTACTACATGTTTCTTTGTAGATGAATGTGTGAACGTGATAAGAAGTGTTACTTCAGCTGCTGGTGTGCAAACGTACGAATGGTATTTTTAACTGGTATCAGGTTGCAATTTCTACAAAGTTCTTGCACACCATAAACTCTTAATTACAGGTGCGTAGGTAAAATACTTACAGTACAAGAGCACAAAAAATACATGACAAATATAGGATGTACAAGAGAAAACACCATATGTACAATGAATAAATAAAAAGGTACGCATAAAACAAATTCAAAGCCAATACATTATAATACCATACCACCCCAAATATTACCTGTCAAACATAGAGAAAGCTAAGTTGATGCCTTTGAAACAAAACTTTTTAATATCATTTTACTAAGCTGCATGAATGAAACTATTTCTATACACTGCCACAAACTTCTACCCTTCCATCTATCCATATTTAAATACATATACACCAGCTATACTAACACACTAAATTAATAGCAATGTTTTTTTCTATAGGTTCCAGGACTCATAGTACCAGGAACCTTTTAGTCGACGGTCGAAGAAGGTCTGTTCCTGCTGCTGTCTGTGAGTCTAAACAGCTACACACACACCTTTTTTTAATTTATTTTTTTACCATAATAAAGCTCAGCCTTCCTCTATGGATCAGAGGGGATGCAACATTGTTTGCAAGGTAACATAAAACATATTGCGAGGGAACAAAAAATAGTTCAAAAGTAGTAGTGAGCTTTTGCAGGGCACCGCAGATCCCACTTGTGCTGCAAAGCACTTAGCAGCATTGTTTCAAAAAAAGTGCTACATAAACTAAATATCTAAAGGAGAGTGGCAACTATGAGGACAAAATATGTTCTGCAACAAATCACGCTCAAATTGCTGATAATGCATTTGTAAAATACGATACCAATATTTCTACACAAACAACAAAAGACAACCACAGTTTAAATATGTCACTCTCCATGAAGAAGGTTGAGACCATACATTTAGTGGCATCCTGAAACTATGGTCATCATTTCCTTATACAGCGCGATGATTAATTCTACTATCATTATCATCGACTTTCCACTTGCTGTGCTGCCTCTTTCTCACTGAGTGGATTGGTTGATATTCTGTGAATGTCATGCTCATTTGCACGTACTTCACTCTTTTACCTCATCAGCTATGCAATGTGCAGAAAGTTACTTGTGGAAAATGAAATTGGTTGTTTAATGAATCATTTGCAAGCGTAACTTAACTGTAAAAAGTCTACAGTAAAAGCCCTGCTAATGCCCTGTAAAGGATGTGCTGATTGCAACCATTGTTGTTTAATCAAATCCAAGTCTTAGAATCCAAAATTACCAAGCACGCAAGCAAGTGTGAAAGCAAATTTGAACTGTGATTTCACAAGAATGGCTAAAAACTCAAATCACTGCATGGCTTTTTACAAGTTACAAACACAATAAGGCCTATAGTTAAAGTTGTACATGTGAAATGAAGTCGGCTTGACTGAAATATAGCCATTCAATAAATGACCATATGTATCGGGCTGCAACTAACGATTATTTTCATAGTCGATTAATCTGTCGATTATTTTCTCGATTAATCGATTAGTTGTTTGATCTATAAAAATGTCAAAACATGGTGAAAAATGTGGATCAGTGTTTCCCAAAGCCTAAGATGACGTCATCAAATGTCTTGTTTTGTCCAAAACTCAAAGATATTCAGTTTACTGTCACAAAGGAGAGAAGAAACTAGAAGATATTCACATTTAACAAGCTGGAATCAGAGAAATCGTATTTTTTTTAATAAGAAAATGACTCAAATGATTAATCGATTATCAAAATAGTTGGTGATTAATTTAATAGTTGACAACTAATCAATCGATTCATCTTTGCACCTCTAGTATTGACAGCGCGTGAAAGCTGATTTGTTACATGGACTCAACACTTAAATACAAAAGTGCAAAGATCCCCTTTTAAGTACATGTGAGATTAATTTGATTTAAACTTGAATTGAGGTGTATGTGATTGGATTTACACTACCACAATTCCTCTAGTATTGTAGAGTCACTGTAGCAATATTTGAACTTCTCAATTACTAATAACACTGCCTGAGTCAGTACTTCTGAGAATGTTACTCTCCTCTGTGTTAGTGTTCTAACAAGGCTGTTCCTTTCCAGCAGGCCAACAAATAAATAAAGACAATGAGGAAGTGATAACTATTTTAAATGAAGGTAAGTGACTCTTGTGATTCTGAGAACTATTGTTTACACAATTTCCCAAGGTGATGTCTTCAAATGCCTTATTTGTCCAAACCCAAAGATATTCAGTTTACCACCACATAAGATAAAGAAAAGCAGAAAATCCTCACAATTTAGCTGCTTGAAAAAGTCATTTTCTGTCAAGTTGCAGTGGCACTGACTAAAAACATGTTGGCTTTTGTGTTAGACGCCCTTTAGATATTTAACACCGACCTTAAGACACCCACAAATTCAAGGTTTTTAACAAGCCTCTCAAAAACGACAAATTCATTAAGACCTCTTTACGAAATCTGTGGTCTACATCAATTCAAAAATGCCCTTTACTGTAAAAATATCAGTCTACTCACTCTGTCTGTATTATCGTATAGGCAATTTCCTGTGCGTGACAGAACAAAAACATCTAAAGGATTTTCTTTTCACACTGTTTGCTTTCTATATCATCAGATCTGTCTTGTTGTCTGTAGGTTGCATGGAGGAACATCTGGGGGTGTTACTGAAAGCCCATTATTCCGATTTCTCCCTCAGCACAGAGGTGAGACGCCACTGTGACGCTTTCGGTGTGGAGGAGCTGCCTCACAAGCTCCAAAACAAGTGAGTCACAAACACAAATTTCAACATTGCTCATAAGGATGTCAGACCTCTATGATCTCATTTCCAGTAACAGCAAAAAGTCAAGTCTCTTTGATCTATGAGCTAGCTAGCTTGCTAAATGCTAGTTTTAACAAGCTTTAAGTTACAATCTCGAAGATCTCCGTTTCGTTCTCTTTGGTGCCACATATGGTGATAAAGAGTAATTGCAGGTGTGTTTTGGGATCATACTTTTGACTTGTTTTAGAAGTTTCATCATCTGTAGTCATAGCTCTTTTCTTTGTTTGTTCGGCCATAATAACCATTTACTTAAAACACTGGTAGAGACATATTTGTGCTATCTCCTGTCTCATAACAGTCTGCAAACCATTCCTCTTTCGTGGAGCAGTTTCTACTCAGACAGAGCAGGGTTCAATTAAATCGGATGATGCAACACGCCTAATTACGATAGCTTCCTCCATGTTGGACTGCCAAGATGGCTTGATATTGGCCAATGGTGTACATTTGCGAGTCAAAGTTCACCAAAGTTGACCTCAACGTGAACAATTTTGGCAGATTTTCTTTACCCCCCGCGAGCAACTCCACAGATAGCAGTGATTCCATTGAAATTAGTGATTTTTGTAAAATGTCATTGATGTAAATGCTGATGTGACCAATATTTGTACGGGCCTGTGTAGCTTACAATCACAATTCTTTTTTTTTTAGTAAGAACCAGCCTGTGAATCTTCAAGCTTTACTCCCAGAAGCTGGAGAGACACTTTTTCTTGAGGGACCTTCAGGAAGTGGGAAGACAACCGTAGCCCACATCCTGGTCTCTTCTTGGACTGAGATGCCCACACATGCCCTCTCTAACCTCCTCGATCTCAGCACCCTTAGACTTCTCTTATATGTCGACTGCAAAAAAGTGACGGGTGACTTGTTTCAGGAAATAACAATTCAACTTTCTCTCACGGAAAAGATATCAGAGGATGAGCTGAGAGCTGTGTTAACCAGGTCCAGCGAGGCACTGCTGTTGTTGGATGGGTACAGAGAAGGGAAGCACTTTTTCGATAAGTCCTTGAGGAAGTTTCTAACGGAAAAAGGAGGGTGCAGGGTGCTTGTCATGGCCTGCCCCGGACACTGCCCCACACTCAAGAACACAGTTGGGACAGAAGGGGTGCTGCAGCTCCAAACACAAAGTATGACATAATGAGGACTTAAAATGTTTGTGACCAACAAAGACAGACATTAAGCACTTGTTACATGTTAAACAAACATCTGTATGATGGTAATATGTTTTTACACAGACTGTGTAGTTAGATGTTATTATAAGCCCAAATATGCTGCAAAAGTTGTTGAATTTAAAGTGCCCATATTATGCTTTTTGGCCTTTTCCCTTACCTTTGTGGTATATATCTTTTTTGCGCATGTTATAGGTTTACAAAGTGAAAAAGCCCAAAGTCCACCCCAAAGGGACTTATCATCTCCAATAGAAAACGCTGTTCACAAACTGCTCCAAAGAGCTCTATTGTAGTCCAGCCTTTACTTTCGTGATGAATGTGCGTCACTTTGTAACACACGTTATAATGCTCGCCTAGCTGCTAGCGTGGCACGTCCTCATACTCTGCTTCTGACTGGCTAGCAGTGCTTACCTAGCTACTACGCATGTGCGACTCCCAACAAAGGTGGAACAGAAGTAAGATGCCTCACTCTGTAGCTAAAACAGAGAGCTCAACACACAGGGTGAAAAGAGGAGCTGCAGCAATGTGCAGTACAACAAAAATATAGTGTTTTTTGAAAATTAAACCATGTAAACCTATTCTGGTACAACCTCTAAATACAATTATGAACCTGAAGATGAGCATAATATGAGCACTTTAATATATGTAAGATATGCAAATAAATTCTACTTTTATATCCTTTACATGACAGCCCTGATTATCGTTTTGATTAAAATTATTACGTGTAATAATTCTTTTTTTTTTTTTTTTTTTTTTTTTAACTCAACAGTACAATCAGTTATCCACCTTAGCTTTGTTTGTGCTTTTCATGAAACTCCTGAAAGTGATTTTAGCTTCACCATCAAACTCTCTGTTCCAACAGATCGGATAGTTCAAACACTACACAACATTAATGATTGCAGTTGTTTCTGTTTCTGTGTCAGTCCAGGAGAAAAAGAAAGTGCATTATTAGGGTCATTTCCTAGACTGCAAGCAACAGCTTCTATGTGCTATTAGTGAAAAGGGAAATGACTGTATGAGTATTACTGGCAAGAGAGCTCCCTGATTCCAGTAACAATTGATTTTTATTTCTGTATGTTCTCTCTTCTCCAGTAATTGGAGTGTCTATCTCACCAAAGTTATGAGTAATTCAGATTTTCGTTCAGTCAGCATGTTATCCTGTGGTATTATGCATGTTTGACTCATTTTCACCCACGCTTATTGTATTGCAACTGCAATATAAAAGTTCAGGTAGGTTTAGAGAGGTACCTTTAAAATACTGAATTGAGCGTTTTCCCACTGCAATCAGCAATCATCAGCATGTCATTTCCTTTCTCCCTCTTCAAAATATTTCTGTATGAGGGTTAATTTGCCTTATAAATTGAGAAGGACTAACGACTTAAGTTTAACTGAGGTAGAATGGATATTTATTGTGGTCGACATATGTTGCAGATAAAAGAATATGATGCCATGTAGGGTCATGAGTGGACAGAATGGATTCAGGAAATATTACACAGTCCGTGATCCGAAAACCCCAGCCCCTGCAGGAGACATGAGGTTTTTATCTTCACACTTATGTTATTTCTGTGTTGCCACATACGTAAATAGAGCAGGCAACAGCAACCTTATTTGTGCACATTTGCAATATAATAACTGGAATTGGACTGAGGACAGCTGCCAGTAACTCAACATGGGGGTTGTTTGGTTTTAGAAATCTGGTTACATCAGAAAGACGACTGTAACTGGGTTACTTAAAGCAACACCGAAACACTTTTCTTCTTCGGTCCCCCTACAGGTTGGAAGCGCAATTGTGTCCATTATGTCTCATTCGAACTACAGATCTGCTACCCGATCTGGCAAACTTGCATAGTGCGGTTATAGCCGATAGATGGCCACAATGCGAATGCAGAAGTGCCGTTCACCCTGTTACGAGTTGATGAACCACTGAAACGATTTTGGAAACATTATTTTAAGGTACAAAATAATCTTTGGTGTTGCTTTAAAGCTGCCTTAATCTTTACTTTTATAATAGCATTGGGTCAAATGGTGAAAGGCTTTGCTCCCAGTGATGAATCCACAGAGAATCATCATCCAATTCTGCAATTCCTCTCAGCTCTATATTCAGCATTTTAGCATTTGAGCTCGTTGTTTTGGTTGATTTAAATGAACTGTATTTATATAGCGCTTTTCTACTCTTAACAGCTACTCAAAGCGCTTTCACATAGTACAGAAACCATTCACAAACATTCATACACTGTGGCCGAGGCTGCCATGCAAGGTGCCACCTGCTCATCAGATAAACATTCACACACACATTTACACACTGATGGCGCAGCATCGGGAGCAATTCGGGGTTCAGTGTCTTGCCCAATGACACTTCGACACGGGACTGCAGGGCCAGGGAACGAACTACCAACCTTCCGATGGGTAGACGACTGCGCTACCACCTGAGCCACAACCGCTGTCATCAACCTTGTTTCTAGTTGCAGCTGTTTTTATTTTAAAAAGAACAGATAAACTCACTATACACTACCTGCCTGGCACCAAACGTTAGTGACCCACTATCTCACATAGTGAAGCATTTAGCCGCTAAAGAGACAGATGTTTTCTTTCAGGAGTTGGCGGAGAGCAAAAACGGAGCTTAGAGTAGAGTGAAATTGGACTTACATTCATTGTGTGGCCAGAAACACAAGTCCAAATGAATGCTAATGTTGCCCCATATCAGCTGGATGTGTAAATAAGACAATCTTTGCTAACAAGTTTACCATAACAACTTTATATGATGATAATATGTCAATAACAGGGGGTCCCTTCCTTTAGAGAACTTGGTTAGTTGTAGGTTGGTAGCAAACAAACCATAGTCTCCTGTAAAGAGAAACCAAGGGAAATGTTTAGGTCATAAAATGAGCATACACACATTATTAAATAAACATACATGTATATACAGGTGTATTGCAATATATTAAGTATTATTAATAAAACATACATATTTAACAAAGATTGTGTGCCTATATTCTGTGCTGTTACTTTTAATTTAAAATAAATCATTGCACTTAAAAACAAAACTACCCACCAAAATTACACACATTACATTACATACACATTATCATGTTTTAGTGATTTGTTTTCCAAAGTGAATGATTTGCCTCCATCAGCTGTTGCCTGCTGGTTATTTATGGACAACTTCCTCCAACTAATACTTGAGCACTAATACTGCAGAAATGGCTTGTGCATTATTTAGTTTATCCTGAGATTTTCCGCTTTTCTCAGCAAGTTAATGAATACATCCTTTAATCTGCAATCACAGCGGTGACTAATTGTCTGTCCTTGTGTTTGTTCATGTGAACTGGTGGAAATTAGATATACGGGAAATCTGGACAGACTATCAGTCATTTAAATGATCAGAAACAGACACTTTTGCATAAAAGAGTCATCAGTTAAAATAGCCTATTTCTTTTTAAAATATTCCAGTGTGTAATGGTTACACTGTGGAAGTTTACTGCTGCTCTTAGTGACTGCCCTAGTATGTTTAATTAAAGTTTCTCTCTTGGCTTAAATCAATACATCGTCATTCCAAATCACAATCCATTCATCCATACATCTTCATCCGCTTAACCGGGGACAAAACTCATTTTATTATTACATATAAACATAATGCGCAATGATCACAGGTATTTCAACATGATCACAAAAGCTAGCGCTTTTCAGGCAAAATATCTTGGTACTGTACATTCTGTAGATTTGAGGATTACAGTAAGAAATCGGCATAATCGGAAATACCAGATGGGTTGCGATATTTTGGAAAAGAAGACAGTTTGGTGTGTACTGATAGACAAAAGAGAAGTGGTTCATGATGCAAGAGTGGTTTGACAAGCATCTCCTGAAGTTTACATAATTTTTTTATCCAAACATAAAAACGAATTGAACTTATGACAGCCGCTGTTCTCTGTCTAAGAGAAAACTACTAACTCTCAACATCCACCTTTTAAGCCTCTTAGATGGGAGTGTTTGATATTTAAAAGATTACATTTGGGTGAAGTATTGCTGTAAGCATGTTTTATTATTCTCACTTTCAATAAAATATGTATAAATGACAGAATAGGCCTATTAATTATTATTGAGTAGTAAATATTTATGTTGCTGTTATTCTTATTTAATATCTTCAGGCACTATATTTCTGGCAGTTTCAGTCCCTGTCTACATCATTGTTTCACTAGATGGTGCTATCCTCCTTTACATGCAGCCTCAGTGTGAGAGCTGTACTAGGTTTCTGATGACAGCTGATTATGAATCCATGAAATTTACTAATGTGGAAAAGGGTCAAAGGGAAAATAATTTAGACACAAAACATACAAAAAGCTATTTTTGCTGGCATTTGATAAAAGGGAAGGTTCTTACGAGGCAACTCTTTTATATCTTTTCTTCTATGTTACTGCCTATGCTTAGTTATCTTATTGTAGTCTTTGATGTCAGTTTTATTGTTTCTTGTCTACAAAACTGTTAGCTCTCAGTCAGACTCAGTTGGTATGTGTGTGCTTGTCTGAATGCTCTAACTCTTTTACACAAGTGGCCAAAATACTGTAGCAGCAGCACAGAAATAGGAACATTTGAGCACAGTTTTTTAACTTTTTCTTTTCATGCTTTTTTCTCCTGCATTATCATTTTCTTTGGGGCAGAGTAAAAATTAATAGTTAGTGATTCTGTTCCGAAAATACAACTGCTTCGTCCAGCTGTCCAAGATATTCTCATCATCCATTTAATCTGAGAAAAATGCTTCCCCCTGAAACTCAACCCCCAAACATAGCTGATGCTATACCCCATCCCCCCTTTCTAATAGCCATACACACACACACACACACACACACACACACAGTTAACCCCATCAAAAAGGACGGTCTCCGACATGCGCGGCCCCCATTTCCTACTTCAACCTCAACCTCCCAGACGAGAGAGGCGGTTTCATCATTTGGTAATTAATATTCGAGGGAAGAGGAGAGCATCAGGAAACAATTATTCAATAATGTATGGATGTAAATGCACACTGTGTCCACACAAAAACACACACACATACACAAGCACATATATATCACCATGATCGACTCTTCCTCTCTTCTGAGATCAGGTTACTCTCATACATGTAACACAACTGGAGTGAATGTAATGAATGTGCTGGATGGAGGGTGCTGGCTTATACACACACGTTGGGTTCTATATTCTTACTAAAATGTTTACGCCGGAGAATGTTACTAAACTACTATGCTATTGTCAGATTCCAGCATAACTTCTGCTTTTATGCAGCCAACAGGTTTTATAAGGACATTAAAGGACATTAAAGGACAAGATATAAGAAGATGTGGTATAACATGACATTTTATAATATTAAATAATAGGCTATGACAACTTTTCCATCTGAACAGTGGATAACTGTCATGAAATGAAAAGATAAGACCGGAAGAAGACAAGATGATGACATGTTATAATGTGACACGGCAAGACTGAACATGACTTGACACATCACATTAAAGGAAATGTCCTGATGTATAGTATACTATATGTTTATATGTAAAGCACTTCAAAGTGTCTTGTTGAAAGGTGCCATGCAAATACATAAACTGTATACTGTATGCCTTGCCTATTTTTGTGATACAGTAGATAGTAAGTGCATTTATATGTGCAAAAGCAATGAAATGGGTGAATGTTGTATTTCTATGCTCAAACTTGGCAGTTAGATAGATGTCAAGGTAGCTTTGTGGCTATATTCCCATTTCAGATAAGGCACAGGTCTGTTCACCACAACAGCGTTATGGCCCATTAAAATAACCCTAAAACCCACGCATACTCACTTATACTAAGCCATTTAAATCCAAAACGTAAAACATAATTGAAAAAACCATACCGGTTGTAGACTTGTTAGAGTAAAAATTATTTTTTCATAATTGCAGTATGTACTGCACAGTGAAAGGGAGGATGGGGCATTGTGGGGCGGTGTTGATTTAAGCTAAAAGGATGCCACACAACTTCAGTCTGCATCCCCATAGTCTCTGCTGGCTCTGACCCAGACTGTCTGGTAATTGGGATCAGATGAGTGGCAGCAAAAGCGAGGCGACCTGGGTTCTCCAGGACTCACACTAACCTGGAAGCATTTATTTTATGGAAAAGATGTTTAGTTAAAGTGCAGCGCTGCAGCCCTGCCCCTCTAATGACTCTCCAGCTCTCTTGCCCAGGCCTGCAGACAGAGCCCTGTGATGGATATGACTGGTGAAACAGGAACACACACACACACACACACACACACACACACACACACACACACACACACACACACACACACACACACACACACACACACACACACACACACACACACACACACACACACACACACACACACACTTCCATCACTGTGCACTGTGATGGATATGACTGGTGAAAGCTCTGAACACTGTTTCCTGAGTCCTTCACTTCCTTCCTCCCAGGCCTCGGTCAGCCAAGCTGAGCCGGGTTTCACTAGACTCGGGCCGGATTGGATTGCAGATTAACTGGCTTCCTGTCCAATCCGTTGGCTGCGTTCATCTGCTTTCCTAACGGTCACTTTTATTTATGAGCAGGCGGTGACGTTATTGAGGATGAATGAATCTCTCCAGGATGGATGAGATCCTGGACGGGGTTGTTGATTTACCGAGGGACAATGTTTTTTAGAAGTTAATTGGGGAAAAGTTTTAGGAAATATATTAACATTTTTTCTCAACAAAGACTCAATGAACAAATCCAATAGAACGGTGTGTCTATGTATGTGTACATGCGCATGCTTTTCCTTACATTCAACAGCTTCCACCCATCCTCATTTGTTCAGTGTGTTTTCTTTTGCTGCACTACAGCAAACGGCAGCAACGGAATTTTCTGGAAGCGGTTATTGCACTGCAAAAATCTCCATCCGACCAAGTCATTTTTGTCTATTTTTTAGCCCCGAAAGTCTTATTTTCATATGACAAGTGGAAAAAATCTGCCATTGTGGGTAGATATTCCAGTACAAATTACTAACTTGAATAAAGTGTCATTTTTTGTGATTCTAGTGCAGCCCTCTGTCTAATTCTGTCTTGTTTCAATAAACTCACTTTTCATTGGAAATAAGTAGAAATAATGCTTCTGCAATAGCAGATTTTTTTAAATTAGTTTTACTGCATGAAAACGTGACTTTTGGCCCGAAAAAATTTCACCTGTTGTAGCAATGACACAAAACGTTTTCCTGCCACTATTTGGTCAAAGACAAGTGTCTGTTATAGTTTAGTCATTTAAATGTGCAAAAAAAGAAGGAAAATATATCTTCTGAAAATAAATGTCCAGATATAATGACAAAAATCTATGTAAAAACGTTTAATATTTCAATAAACAGCAGGTCATGCCAGACAGATTTTTACTATTTTTCAGTTTGTGTCATTGTTTCTTTAAAAAAGACTTAGTACTTTAGTATTTTTAAGAACGTAAATTGGGTCCATTGTCATTCCCTCCACCATCCCATCACTACAGGGCTCCAACACCACCCACCCCACACCTCTCATCCTCCTCCCTCCCTCTCTCTTTCTCCCTCTCTCCTGCTGGCAGCCCTTGATTACACTACACGTCTCCTGGGGGAAGGTTTAAACTCCTCAGAGATAGTAATATTGAGGGCACTACTGGCTAGTCACTTCAGATCAGGGCGGGGGGAGGAAATGGCGACGGACATAAAGCTAAATATATAATTCCTCCCATGCCGGTAATCATGATGTCCAGACGATTTGAAATGACAGTTTAACCACTTTAAACTGAGGAACGCTTTGTTCAGATTTGAGAAGCAGGAGGTGTGTGCTGAAGCGTCTGGTTGCTCACTACGATGGTTGGGGAGCCTCCTCGTGGGTATAGAGGCTATCCAAAGGGGCCCGTGTGGTCCTCTCTAAATGCACATTTAAACTCCATTGACTTAAAATGGCTCGCAGACCAGACAGGAGCAATTCTGTGAATGACTGACATGCCAAGAGCTCCGGAAGGAAACACTCTCACCGCCCGGTATTAGTTCACCTGATTATTAGGATATCCAGCTTCCTCCTAAAATGGCCGGCCATTTCCAAGTTAGAGGCAGTAAGAGCGCCCACCTGGATTAGGACTAAACGTGGTCTGCATTACACCAGGCACAACAAGGCCTCATGCCACGCAGCTCAACCAATTACATCTATAAATATTAATAGGCTAATCTGCACATATTCTTTTCCTGCGAGCCTGTTACGACATCCCTGAAAGGGTCAGAGATACTCTTATGAACATCAAATCCATTATAAAAAAAAATCTACAATTTGCATATGCAGAGATATTCGCTCCAGACAGGCTCTCTCGGTGTGTGCCCCCCCATCCCCACCCCCGATCATCACATCGTAAGAGGAGAGTGCATTTTGTATTCACACGCTGATTGGATCCTTGATGAGATCTTGGTGGCTTCACACACTCTGACACCCTTTACACTCCAGAGGTGATGAGAAGAGAGAGAGAGAGAGAGAGAGAGAGAGAGAGAGAGAGAGAGAGAGAGAGAGAGAGAGAATAAGAGGTGTGTGTGTGGGATTTTTCCAATTCTGTCTACACCAAAGTGGTCGGCTCTGTCACCGTCTGACTCCACGGCCTCCTCAGCGGTTCAGCTGCTGCAGGATCACCGCAGCTTGATACTCAGAGTGTAATCACAGGCGGCAAAAGGGAAGACAGAAATCAGAGGTGAATCGTATACATCCTTTCTTTCTCTTTTTTCACACACGCAGTGGCTATACAATATAATGTAGGTCGTGTCGGGAAACTAGTATTAGACCATGGTATTGAGCTTCTCTCAAAAGATAATAATAATGCAATAAAGGAATATGCATGAAAAGTTGAGACATTGAGAAGTAGAACAATGCTAGAAGGGAAGAATGAAGTAAGAGGACGGAGAGACTGAGATAGAGAGCAAGATTTTTTTCTTTTTCTAATATGAGTTTAAATTGTACTCTTCCGTGGCTGTATCTGATATTTGTGCTTTCTGAAAACCGTAAAAGGATGGATTTGGATTTAATAAGCGCTCTGCAACACGAACAACTTTTGAAAGAAGAAATAATGAATTATTCCTCTTACAAATGAAAACTAACTCAAAACAAACTCTTGCCCAATTTAGTGCACTCAGGAGTTTTGCTGCTTCAGCCTCACTTGGTCTGGTATGACCAGTAGCTCAGGTTGACTACTCTTAGAAAACATTAATTAGATATTGCTGTATAACTGACATTACTGAGTCAGTTCACTGATTTATGACCCTTCTCTACTTGTGCTACTTTTACATTACATTTTAGCATTTACCATTATCCCATAAATGTCCCTTTGCCCCCTTGATTAGCAAAAGTTATGTAGTCTCGTTTTAATTCTTGAGATAAATGGATTTAAATGTAATGTTCCTTGGTGTACTGAAAACATTTTTTTTAAATAAAAATACAGCTTTAATAGTTGTGAGTAAAAGCAGTAAGTTCAAAATGTGTAACTGTTATCTATCAGTTAGACTATAAAATCAAATGTTTACCGAACTAATTTGTATATTTTTGTGAGGAATCACCAAAGGACACACCAATACTTCCACAAAGACAAACCTTGATTGCTCTCTTGCACACACACACACACACACACACACGCACACGCACACGCACACGCACACGCAGTCAAAAGGCGGTGCTAGTAGTAGTAAACATTTGAAAGGAACAGGGGTAATTCACTTGATAAATGTCAACCAAAATGAAGCTATCAGCTGAAAGCAATTTCCTTGTGCTTGCCTGTGTTCTGCGCCAGGGACTTGGGAGATTTTCACCCCTCCATCGATCATGAAGCCTCTGTTTTAGGCCAAGGTACACAATGCCCTCAAATTGCTGACATATGGACCCAGAATCACCACAAAAACCTGCCATTTCCACCCCACCCCTCCTCTGTCCCGACCCAGCCACTCCTCTGCTAAACTCTTGTTTATCCAACGACTCTGGTCTGTTTAGGCCATTAAAGCAAAGCCATTCAGGGAGACAGAGGGCCAAGGCAAATGTAATAAAGCCACAATCTGTAGCGTGCAACTTGGCGCTGCTACCAGCTTACACCAAAGATGACACAAAACCACCATAGAATCTGCATCGTCACTAATCCTCAATTCATTTTGTCCATTTAAAAGAGTTGGGACAGCATATTGATTAAGATTGAATTAGTAGTTTGCAATGTTGCAGTATTGTAATCATCAAATGCCTGGTTGGTTATAAGAGCAAGTGTGTGGGCAAACCTTTAAAATGAAACCTGTCTGCCATGTGGGCTGCCTGCGACCAGTAGCAGAGGAAGCAAAACAAACTATGATAGAGATGAACACACCGACCACATAATAGTACGGAAAGCCTCTAGCTGGTGTAAACAGCAGATAGATGAAAGCAGAGCCATGTGTTTGTCGCTGGCTAGGTTTCCCATTCATACATTTCTCGTTCCTCTTTGTAGGACTACTCGTACTGCAATTCCTGACCGTGGCTTTAAAAGTGCAGTTATTTAAAGACAAAGAGGGCCAAGTGCACAACATTAAAAGCCTCTTTTCCCAATGGACAATTGTGGTGCCAGCAGCCAGGGCCTGGATGTCTATACACAGGAAAAGTCCATTATCACTCTGACTAATGGAGGAGGGGGGCGACTTCAAACTAAAAATGGAGAAAAACAAAACAAAACAAAACAAGAGAGAGAGAAAGATGACGCACATCGTACAACGTTCTTTAATGGAGTCCATCAATAATGTTACTTTCCCGACTTTACTGTCGAGAGTGTAGCCATATTATCAATCCTAGACACAGGCAGAATTTAAAGTTTTTTTTTTTTTTTTTTTTACTCTAGTGCATTTTTTTAACAGACTTTGAATCAATGTGAAACAAATGTTTGGCAACACGCTAATCATATCCTGCGTCTCTGGAACAAACCCTCTCTCCCTTTCTCTCTCGCTCTTGCCACCAAGAAAAAACCCACAACCAGTTTACATTCAGACGGGTGCGCTTGTTTTATATAAACAGACAGCCCTTGTGGCAAGGGGTTTGATTAGGAGGAGGCCCACAAATCCCATTAAAAGTCAATTCGTCCCTTGCTCGGTGTTTGTTTGAAGACAGGAAGAGTAACAAGGGAGGAGGGAGGTGACTGGCAGTCTGTCGATGTTGTTGTTTCCGTGCCAATTTGTGTATATGCACTGATGTTTAAACACAGATATCACCCAGCAGCGAAAAGCAGATATTTGCCAGTGATGTGGGCAGGAACAGTTTTTGCCTAAACATGTACAACAGGACCAAGACTTGTTCATCTGTGTGAAGCTTTCGGACTGTGAACGGGATTTGAGAACTACCTCCCCAACGCGTGATTGAGTCACTGGCTATTATAAACATGATAAGAATTACATGTTGCTTCTGTCATGTGCGTCCATCTGATCATCATCATATGTTCAGCTATAAACAAAATATCAAACATAAGACCTTTTAGTCAGCCTAACAGCTCCTTGGTCTTGGCTGCAAGCTGTTTGTCAATGTCCACTGCAATGTTGTCCGCCATCTGCTGAATCTGTGAAGGGAGACGGAGAGATAGAAAAAAGAATTTTAAATACACCACCGCCTTGGGCTCCTTTTTTACCTCTCTCTAGTGTATGACTGGTAAAGGATGTGGTTGCCATAGTTTCGGATAATAGTAGGCTCTAATTATCAGTTACCTCCTCTTTTCAGTTTTATGACTCATCTCTTGCATCTAGCCACTCATCTCAACCTTCCTTTAAACTCCCCCTCCTCAGACTGACCTAGCAATTAAGAAGCTTTATGAAATTCACTCTGTCTCTATGTGTAATAGCACTGTTGTCTTTTTTCTTCTCCTACCTGTTTTTCCACAAGTCGTATGGTGTCCTCCGAGTGTCCTTCCTTTGTCTTTTTGACCTGTGTGACAGCATTAGATCGCACTTTCCTCAGTGAGTCTTTAGCCTTGTTGCCGAACTGTTTGGCCAGTTTGGCAAGGTTTTCTCTATGTTCCCGCGTTACTCTGCAGGGAAGGGAGGAGATGAGGGAAAAGAGAGAAAACAAAAGATAGCGGAGAAGAAACAGAACACAGAAGATAAGAATCCATGGAAGACAGGTAAATGGATTATTATACCAACCAAAGGTCCACACACACAAAGTCATCTGTGCCGTTTTCATGTCTCTGTTTGCAATTTGAAGATAGGATGGATGATATTAGCTAAGCTCGACTGTGGGTTCAAGTTGCAGCTCCTCTCAAAGCAGGACAATACACTGTTGCAAGTGATGAAGTAAATGCTAAGATTTTGTATGTAAAAAAAGAAAATGTTGTTAATCTATCAGTGTTGGATAAAGGCTACTTTTTACATTTGAGAGGAGTTGTTACAGGAGAATAAGACAAACTAATCTAAAAACTCTACTTACCAAGAAAGACTCTTGCTAAAAATAAAACACAGAAACACATAACTATGCAGAGATAAACTAATGAAAAAAACAATGTCCTCACTTGTGCAAATGAGAATGTCAAGTGCTTGTAAGCATGAAGTCTAATCATTTTAGTTCTGACTTGAAAGCTACCATCTAACAACAATCACTTGTCGAGGTCTCAGACCACAGCTGAACCATCCGTCATCCAAACAACTTTGTATTCACTTTGCATTTGTTAATCACTCAGAAAATCCTACTCCCTCCGTGTCCTTAATTGGCTTTTTTCCCCGTTGTTTTTGCCTTGGGGACTATTTGCAAACAATCCAAGTGCAGCGTCTATTTACCACAAACAATACGGCCTAATTACTGATTCCAGGGCCAATCAAAGAGCGCCTTCTCTTTGGAAATGCAAATGGAGGCTTGGAGCGTGCCGAGACTGATTGCAGGGGGAAAGCAGTCTGACTCTTGTGTCCCTCCTTTGCCAAACTAACACCTGCTGCTCCACACACACACACACACACACACACAGCCAATGTGTGTACATGTAAAAAAAAAAAAAAAAAAAGAACGCACTGTATATACACACAGAGTGGTTTAGTGAGTGACGGATTGTTTTTTGTGAAGTTGTTTGACTGGGCAGAGAGAAAGAGAGATGTACAGAGAGAGGTCTAGTCTGAATACAGAGAGAGAGAGAGAGAGTGACCCGACCCTCACATCAACACACTGGGGGTCTCTATACAGCTACAATACATCTACAATACATAAATCTGTCAGTTACAGGTATTTATTAATGGAGAAATTCAAAACCATGGATGAGACTTACTGTAAGGTTTAGGTTTATGACAATGTAGACTGTGTATTGATTATTTCATTGATTTATTGGTTACTTATTTGGTCTATAAAATCAAAAAAAATGTCAAATGCCTGTCACAGGTTAACAGCATAAAAACTGATGTCTTAACAATCTTTTTTGTCAAATAACTGTAAAGAACAAAACAATTGTACAAGAAATATCATCAATTAACATTTTGTCAATTGAGTAACTGATCAGATCACCTAATCGTTTACAGATGTGTTAGTGTATAATAATAGTGGGACAGAAGAAAAGCTAAAGGTGCAAGGAAAAGATCGAAAAAAAGAAGGAAAGCGTTTCTGCCCATGGGGCTGTGTGTGTGTGTGTTTCAGAAAGAGACTCACTTTGGAACGGGCACCTTGATGATCGTCCCGTCCACCTCTGGGTTAAGGTTCATGCTACTCTCTCTGAGGGCACGGGTGGCAGCCGCTGTAGCCTGGGACACACACACACACACACACACACACACACACACACACACACACACACACACACACACACACACACACACACACACACACACACACACACACACACACACACACACACACACACACACACACACACACACACACACACGGTTGCTTTGAGCACTGGTGTGAATGGAAAAGCAGTGCTGCAACCGCAGGTAGTGGCCCAGCTCCAGCTGGTAATCATTAAGGTGTTGTGTGGGGTGTGTGTGTGTGTGTGTCTCAGGGGAAGCCCATGCAGTGTGGAAGTGCCTTGGGCCACTGTCAGCGCTCGGCCCTGTAGGACAGGACTGAGAGGTTGCAGGGCAGGGCGTTGACCCATGGTGACCTCACAGGCGAGTCTGCTTGTGTTTGCGTATGATACATGGATACACACAAACACACATGTGCTTTTGAGTTTGTATGTATTCATTTTAAAATCTTTATTCTAAATCTAAAAGGAGCTAATTGCTTGTTCATGAAGATGGGAAATGGTAATTATCTTGAGGTGAGCACATGTACATGTATGTTTACTTTAACTAAGAGAACATGTAAACACTTCTCTTGTTTTGTGGTCAGATTTAGCATGTGGCCAGCTCATAACCTTATGTGGGGGTAAAAGGGAGGTCTCTACTGGGTTAACCAATATGGTGGAAGGCAGAAGTCAACACATTTGGAGATCAGAGGCATTTAGGTTACACGTTGATATTTTTTGGTCTTTAGACAGACGCAGGCACCATGACTGTAACATTTTAACATGGTTGAACCACCAATTGCTACAGTTGGATGAACAATACATTCAGTGATGCTCGCACTACTAGGACTTTTAAAAAGTTGAGTGTCGTTAATACTATATCCTTACCAGGCCTCATCACAGAACATATTTTGACAATTGGATTTTGAATTGGATTTTTCAGGATCCTGGTATTGTAATAGGACATCAGAGCCATTTTAATGTTTTACCTGTGCTTTTCCATCTATGTTCACTGTTGCAAAAAGTCACTGTCTGCAAGACACTGTATGCAGTGTTAGATCAGCCTCATGTCTGTGAAAATGGACATTAGATTCTGTTAAAATCTGGCATCATCATACATGACACTGTATGTGAAGTAACTAAATAGAAATATTATAGATATTATTATATAATATAATAGACAAACAGATGATCTGATCAACAGCCATGTTCTTAAAAGATCAGAGACATTTGTCCACACTAAGAGCAAAAGTGAAAATGTATGCAACTACATCAACAGAAATAAATAGATGGACATATATTTGAGACAAAACTATTACTCGAAATAAAAACATCTGCAGAAAATTTTCAGCTGTTGTCTAAAATGGTTAATTGAAAAAGTTGGGGGAAAAAATGCAACTAATATTTCCCAAACACCATCTGTCTTCTTTTTAAAGGGTGGAGATAATCAGAGGGAGATGAAAAGAAGAGCATTATGTGTTTTGTGATTGAACAAGTGATTCAGTGTCAATGTGGACGCTGGCTGGCGAGGCAGCTGTGCTGTAAATGCTCAATGATATCTCAACACAACGCAGGATCAGATACACTGTTAAGAGGTTCTGAGAAGTGTTGGTCCACAGTCACACAATACTTTGATATCAGTTAATTAATATAGTGGCTTCTTTGGAATTTTATTAAAAAGTGTATTTGTATTTGTTTGGTAGGCATGCAGGCAGAAAAAAGAAGCTTGCATTTAACTCAATATTAAAACAGCATTCACATATGTTAAACATAAAAACTTGATCCATCATATACAATAGTCCAGCAAATACTACATAAGAACCAGAGAGCTATAGTTAAACAGTGAAAACGGACAAAGGGGAGGAAGCAAAATCCTTTGAATTACTGAAAACAAAGTCACACTCCTCAAACCAATTCTGAAACCGCATAACAATTCCCTTAGCTGAGCTTTGCAAAGTGTGCAAATGTGCAATGTGAGGAAAAAGAGCATATCATTTCCTCTATATTTTTTTTGTACCCCTTTCTACCCCACTCCCCTCTCTCGACAGCTCCTTTTGGCTTTATCCGCTGGGGGGAAAAAATGGCAGCGAGATTAAAGGAATTTATTTGTGTGCGTTAAATTAATTCATGAGGTTTCTTTTCTTTTCCTTTGTCAAAATCATCCGGAGCACAGGCCTCCGGTTGCTCTCTTTGAGTGTGGCGTGATAGATTCAGCCCATACCTATGTTTGATTGTTCTCAGCATCAAATTCATCACCGTTTCCTCTCTCTCGACGACCACTCCGGTGGTTATGGAAAACCGAGGGGAATTTCTCTGGATAGGCTAGTCAGGTTCTGGTTAATATGTTGAAGAGGAAGAGAAATTACACTGAAGTTCCACATCAAACGCTCGACAGGACGGTTCAAAGCAAAGAGGCGAGCGTAGAGGAATGTGTGCGAGAGTCCGCGCATGTGTGTTTAAAAAGTCCTGAAGAAAACACTTCATGAACAAAGTGGTGGGATGCTTTAACATGAATACACACTCATCCTAAAACGCATGCGCGCGCGCGCACACACACACGCACGCACGCACGCACGCACGCACGCACGCACGCACGCACGCACGCACGCACGCACGCACACACACACACACACACACACACACACACACACACACACACACACACACACACACACACACACACACACACACACACACACACACACACACACACACACACACACACACACACACACAAGCCTCCTGATCTAAGCATGCTGGTAGCTGTTGTTAGTTTGACTGTGCCTTCCCAGGCCGCCCTTAATGAATGAATAGAAAACAATGGTAGGGCCTCTGGAGTGCCTGATAATGGATAGGCATCATTATAAGCCTATTAGCTCTGGATACTGAGGACTCACCTCTGTGTGGGACATGGGTAACGTAGGGTACGACAAGGGTAGTGTGTGCGTGCATGAGTGTGTCTGCTGGTGTGTGTGTGGTCTGTGGTTGGAGCTTCTGGAAAGAAAATAGACTCACCAAAAGACTATTCAGCCGGATTCAGGTTGAAGACAGGATTTCCAGATTTAAGATGCTGATAAATACTTCGATTTGCGTGTTGTTTTGTGATATCGGTACAAAAGAGAACAAACAGGTGAAACCACACCTTCCAGGTTCACAAAAGGTGACCGGTAGGAAAATAGAAGATGGTGGAAGATGGTTGCAATAACTGTTTTTTGTTGTAACGGACAGGTGGTTCTCCAAAAAAAGAAAACTGCCTTTGAATGTCATCTATGCTTATAAAAACTGGTTAAAACAGGCCACCCAATCATGTTACAATGGCTTCTTTTTTTTAAAACTTACTTGTATTGTCCTTAAGATGTTAAGATCTTTTTTATTGCCTCCTTTACTTATTTTAATGTGTCTAGCTTATATGTTTAGCCAGGCTAGCAGCGCGGCTGGTTCAGACTAAAATATCTCAACAATCTGTATCTCAACCCTGACTTTTCCTCGAGCACCACAATGAGGTTGAGATATGTGAAATGTCTCAATAAATTGGATGGATTGCCAATAAATTTGGTACACAAATTCATGCTCCCCTCAGGGTGAATTGTAATACCAAATACAATGTTAGCATCCTAACGCGTTAAAATAAGATGAACATGATTCAAACATTACACCTGCTGAACATCAACATGTTAGCATTGTCATTGTGAGTGTGTTAGCATGCTGACATAAGCATTTAGATTAGAGTACAGCCTCACAATGCCAGTAGCGTGGTCGTAGAATGTTCTCTACCAAGCCCTTTAAATCATGTTGTATTGTGGTTTGTTAATTACTTTAATCATTACTATTAGCAGGTCTCTGAGTGACATATTATACATACAAACATCACTTGGAAGGTGGTACCATTCAATATTCCTCTACATCTAAACTTAATTCCTCAGGTGGTACAGTATGTTTTCTTGCCTTCCTGTCTTTGATTCCTTATTTTAGATATTTAAATAAACTTATGCGTGTGTGTTTGTCACACTTTTAGCATAGTATACAATGCATATAAACACATTAAATGTATGCTTATTGGGTGGAATTTACCACCTCAACTCTATATTTTACATCCTTCATTTTGCATAGTCTCTTGATTTGTGTAATTTACATGAAGACTTTGTTCAGTCATATGAGCTTTCTAACAAGTTTTTCACTACACGACGCATATTTATAACTTTGTACTAAAAACTAATAATATTTGCACAGTTGCATTTCAAGAGAAGAGGAGCAGAAATAATAAACCATGAATAAAAATGTTTTTAAAAACAAAGCACTATGTAGCTGTATATCAGCGCAATGGGTAATAAGATCAAAGAGAACTAACTCATCAGTGATGACTGTCTGTGGATATATGACTGCATAATGCCGTGTTAAATGCTAATAAAAAAGCACATTTAGATTTTCCAAACCACCAGAAAGTCTGGCCACTAAAAATGTGAGTCGCCCCAGTTGACAAAATTACTTTCTGGAGCTCTGATTAGCACAGTGTTGTATCATCTAAGAAGGAAAAGAGGGAAAGAAAAAGGAGTTAAAAAAAGAAAAGAAAAATAATCCGTTCCTTCCTAACCTGGGGGTAAAATGAGGTCATTTCCTATTTTGTGACAACTCACATGCAGACATAACCACATCTCAGTGCACGCACACACAAAGTTTGGGTTCATGTTGCTATCTTTCACCCCAGAACAAAGGGCTACCCGAGTGATCAATCAATTAACATCTGAGACACAGTTGGAGAGAGAGAGGCCGGTCAGGTTTCATTTACACAGAGATGTGGGCTTAGAGTTCTGGCCTGGCTCACTTTTTCCTTCTGTGAGGACCGTCTATCTGTCAGTGCTTCGGATTATTTTTTATAAAGCTTTTAGTTACTGTGTGCTTGTCTACGTGAAACAAACAGATACCGGTAGGATGAATCTGTACATGTGTGTCCTTGTGTTTGTGTTTGTGATCGTTGTACCTCTGGGAAACTGCTCATGTTGACCATAATGAGCTGAGGGGATTTCATGGAGACCTGTCCTAGTTGGTTGAGAGGGAACTTCCCATCTGGTGTCGTCACCACAATGTGATCCAGAGCTCCTAAACAAATACAGACACAAGTAATTGTTTATTTACCATTTTATTTAAGTATTCAGACAATTCAAGGCATCATTTTACTGGTGACATGTGCAATGCACCCTGAATTTGTGACCAACTTTATCTGCTAATGTTAAAAACAAGCAATTTATGTATATTTGACTTTATTTTTTCTAAATTGAAGTTGAAAATCATTCTATTTATAGTTATTATTTAAGATAATTTTAATTTCAACAATGTCGACTGCTCGGAATTTACTGTTATCACATATCTAGTTTTATGTCATAAAACTGATGAATATTTTGTTATATATGATCTATATATTATACAATATATTGTTATCAGATTTGTTTTATTCTCAGTATCGGCCCCAGTATTGGTCGGGCTGTGGTAAATATATATATATATATATATATATATATATATATATATATATATATATATATATATATATATATATGTGTCTCAGATGTTAATATATATATATATTTATATATACCATATATATATATATATATATTTCTGGTTTGATGACACTGTTTCCAGGCAGACTGAATGATTGACTGTAGGTTTTCCTTTATATTTAGTCAGACAGATTAACAAATAAACAGATGACAGAAGCCACATTCTGCATGAGTAAGAAAAGAAAAATAATGTAGAGACCACTGTTACAGTGTTAAGAGTTTCCATGATATACTGTCTCTCCTCACTGTCAACACTAAGAAACAAAGGTAAGTTTGCCAACATGAGTGGACTTCTGTCCCGCTCTCCCTCTCTCCCTTTACTCCCTCACTCCATCCATCCGCCCCTCTCCCTCTCCTCCATCTGGCTAACCTCAAACGCAGTTGTTTCCTCCTTCTCCACCTCTGCCTTACATCACTCGCTCTCTGCTTACCCATTTGGGGTTGTGCTGGTGGCGTGTGTGGAAAAGGAGGGGTGGGGGTGTCTGAAGGGGAGGTGAGCCAATATGTAATTTTAAAAATCTATTTATTATCTGATTTCAAGGGCAAAAGAAACATAGGCGTACCGGTCAGAGATTTGATGCAGAAGAAGAAATTAAAAATAAAAGGTTGGTATGTTGGTATGTGATGAAATGAATACCTTTGATTTAAAGGCGGCAACCCAACTGGATCACTGACATACTGTCTACCTGCCTGCCAAATATTCTGTTTCCCTCTTTGACTTCAAACATCCATTTGTGTGCAGCTCTAAACCTGCCTGTCCGTCTCACAGTGCCTCTCTGTGTATATGCGGACTGTTCATGTCCATATCTCTGACCTTCTGCCTGTCCGTCTTTGTTACCTGTGCCTTGACAATGAGAACCTACACATCTGCTAGTACTTTAGGAGGGCAGGCAGGCAGGCAGGCAGGCAGGCAGGCAGGCAGACAGACAGCCAGCCAGGCAGTCAAGTACAAAGGTGGAGGGTGAGGAGGAGAACAGGGGTTGA
The DNA here is from genome assembly GCF_008315115.2 of Sander lucioperca. Lineage (NCBI taxonomy): Eukaryota > Metazoa > Chordata > Actinopteri > Perciformes > Percidae > Sander > Sander lucioperca. Next base: position 10,695,598 of record NC_050173.1, on the reverse strand, counting down.
GAGAGAAGAGGAAGGTCAGAGGACGGCTAAGAAAGCATTTGCAAAATTGTTCAAAGTTTTTCAAATACTGACAATATAATGAATACAAAATAAATGTACAGTATACTTTTATATGTACACTTCACATGTATTGCTTTTCATCTAAAAATGTTTTGTTACTAACATTAAACAGGCCATATTATTTGTAAACTTCATATACTTGAGATGTACACAATTAATCAATAGAGGATTTCTCATCCACCTAGTCTATATCCATAACGTTCCACTTCGGGGATTGTTCTGTTGCCGCCGGAAATTCTGCCGGATGTCCCTCATTTAGGCCGAATATCCGTTACCTTGGGCTTTCTTTGTGTTGGCATTTTAAACTCTGGTCGATTAATTAGGACTATGGTTAACTGCTTGTCAGATCTCTGCAGGGTAAATCCAGACAGCTAGCTAGACTATCTGTCCAATCTGAGTTTTCTGTTGCACGACTAAAACAACCTTTTGAGCGTACATGTTCCACCAAAACAAGTTCCTTCCCGAGGCTATTTTGCAGAGGTGCTGTTGCTCCGTACAGCGCTTAGCGCTGCCCAAGACAATTGTGATTGGTTTAAAGAAATGCCAATAAACCAGAGCACGTTTTTCTCCCATCCCAGAATGCTGCGTGGACTAGCCAGACCCTCCTCCGCAGCGCTGTGGAGGAAGGTCTGGCAAAGTGAGACTATCATCTACCAGACTGATATGAATGTTCAACAATCAATTTTATTCTGTGCAGTTGTTTTGCTCTGCACTAGAGCTCAAATGACAGCGCAACAAGCTGTAAACACAACACTGACATACCTTCACCTTTTACGTTGACATGTTGTTAGCGTGTAGTTGCTGATTTAAACATCCAGCAGTTACAGAGCAACATTACCATTCATTTGGAGTCGTGTTTCTGGCCACCTGGTGACTGTATGTCCAACATTCACTTTGCTTATAGCGGTTTTTGGTCACCAACTCCTATGGGAAATATCTGTCTCTTTGGCAGCTAAATGCTAAAACTATGCTAGCTTACTATGTTTGCTAACTTTGTCCGTCAGCTCTTGGGTGCTGGATAGGTAGCTTACAGTTGGTTTTTAAAGCTTTCTTGCTGAAAACAGCTGTCTGCTGTGTTTGAAAAATGGCAAGAGAAGAGTGTGGAGTGAAAGTGAATCAAAACAGTAAAATTGCGGGCCGTGAAACCAAAACAATAAGCTAGAAGATGCTGAAACGGGAGTGGAACCGCTGAGTCAGGTGATAGTTATCTGTGGGTTTGTCACTACGAGTGACCCCTTTTACATACAAGTAGTCATTTGATCCTTTATTAGTATAAAAAATATTGATTATGGCAGCTTTAAAAAACGGTGTTGAATTCTAAATGTATGAACATCAACTGACAGTTTTACAGGGGATTACCTTACCTTATTCTCTTAATACATCCATGGGTATTACTCGCCTGAACTATTTCCTGGTCAGATCCATGACTCGCCTTGGAGTTGCCAGGCAACCAGCGCAGACTCAAGTCACTGGCTTGGCCAAGAAATTGTTCCAGCAACTTGTCATTTTCACATTTAGATGATTGTACAGAATAAACAAACCAGATATGACATGTTAATTAGTCATCTTTAGAGGTGCTGGTAGATGGATTTGGTTTCCTTTAGACAGAGACAGGCTAGCTCTTTCCCTCTGCTTCCAGGCTTTATGCTAGGTTAAATTAACCGGCTGTAGCTTTATCTTCAACAAAACAACATGAGTGTGATATGAGTTGTCACATCTAACTCTCTGCAAGGAAGTGAATAATAGTATTTCCCCAAATGTCAAACTATTCCTTTAAGCTCCAACAGCTCTTATCTATAATAGGAAGAACTACTGGTACCTGAAGGATAATAAAGCATTTCTAGGCATTTTCTTTCCAGTACTGTTGTTGTTTAATGTCTTAGGCTACTCTGTCTTAAAGTTTCCATGGAAACAGCTTGTTTTCGGGCCAGATTACCCGTCTGTGACTAACCACCATATTGTGGTCACAGCACTGATCCCCTCTCTCTGCATCTATCTATGACTTTCTGCTACACGTTTGCCACACACAAACAAACACATGAATGCACAATTACAGTATGCATTCATTGCAACACACACAACAGCACATACAGTCATACCCACACACACATGTGCTCATAAGCCTAATGAGAGCCAGATGAGAGGTTCATGGAACAAATGCACACGCACACTAGCACGAGACACATACACACATTCGGACAACTGACGTCATTCCATTCCACCATCTCATCTCTCCTGTCAGCTCTAAGTCCTGCTGCCTCCCTGGATTACTGTGCAGCTGGACAGAAGAGAGGAGGACGGATGAAGTGGAGGACAGCAGTGAGTGGATAGAGAGATGGAGCGAGAATGACAGGATGGAGGGAAGGAGACAAAAAATGACAAGAGAAACAGAAGGAAATGGAGGGAACTCTTGCCCTGTGAACAAATGTTTCCCTGTGGGGTCAGGAAGAAATTGGAATCAAAAGTATGAGACGCAGATTGAAATTATCATATGGGTGGAGGCCAAAAAATAAAGCTGGGAATCGTTGGAAAAACAAAAGAGAAGAGTAAGTAACTGAGAGATATAAAGGGAGGGACCAAAGATATAAAAAATGACTCAGACCAAGAAATTGCTGAATGATGAGTGGAAAAAGAAAAAAGCTGAAGTGAACACAATGAAGAATGGACAGACAAATGAATAAAAAACAAAATTGTTGGAGGAAACCGACAAGACAAGACAAGACATTGAGGTGTTAACCATAAGGACATCAACATTGTGTTTATGCTTCTGTTGTTAAACTCTCTTGCATGTTGTGTAGAAGTAAAAAGACTGCACATGCTGCAGATCACATGTCACAGAGAGCGCACTTTCATCTGAGGAGGGAAAAGGAGTCAAAGCCCAAACACTTTAAGTTTTGAAGTCTGATTCTAACGGCAGCCTCCTCCCTCGGGAGCTTCCATTATACACCCCACCTCTGACTCCTCCGAGCCCAACTCCCATTTGTTAGAACCCAGAGGCAAAAAGGCCATGACCTGGATGTAGTTGGGGAAACAGAGGTCAAACTGGGGCTCACTCTTAGCCCTTCGGCGCTTTGTCAGGTAGATGCAAACAAAAGAGGAGGACTTACAGACTTTTATCTCAAAGTAAAAATGTGCCTTTGATGTACTGTTGAGAAGGACATGCCTCATTTGTACAGTACATGATGCAGTTGAAAAATAAAAACACACTGCAACAGTCAATGTACAATTCATGTATGTATATCTTGTCAAATTCAAGGCAGAAATCAAAACAATAAGGTAGCCCCATATGTGACCTCAGCACTCTGTATGTTACTTTGTGATTCATACATGATATAGTGTTGCCTATGCCAACATTATGGAAATGAAAGTTTAAAGGTGTTTAGAGCCTACTCATGGGTGATCTCATGCCAGTCAATCTAGATGCAGAATGATACAATGTTAGTCTGGATCAACGGAAGTACATTTCCAGGATAAAGCTTGACATCAGATGGCAGGCTTTGCCCCTCACCTTCCGCTACAACAACAACAACAACAACAACAAACTTCAAGCCAGCAAGCCACATGCTGAAAATGGCAAGTTTTGAAGAAAATTTGGATTGTGCAACAAGACAGGCCTGCTTGGTTCTTTCGGTGAATGATTGTAAAGATTCACAAAGAATATGTTTACAGCATTTACTATCAAACTGGGACGTTTTGGGACAGATTGGAGAGAATTGTAAGGACGAAGTAACATTACACACGGTGATACACTGGTAAGAGCAAATTACGTATCCAGCAAATTTAAATAGCTCAGGTTACTGTATTGTGTGAACAGTTACCTTCATTTATTATTTTATCTGGCATTTTCTTTTGCGGGGTGCAAATGTTCCACCAAAACAAGTTCCTTCCCGAGACTATTTTGCAGAGCCATCGTCGCTACGTCTGGTACTTGTGATTGGTTTAAAAAAATGCAAACAATCTAGAGCGTTTTTTTTTTTAATCCTATCCTAGAATGTATCTGTGGTGTAGACAGACCTTACTCAACAGCATTGTGGAGATAGGTCTGGCAATGCGAGACTAATAAAATTAAGTTAATTCTGGGCTAGGACAGAGGACGTAACAAACAAATAGAGAAGAAGAGAAGCCATGTTGGTAGAGATGTTACTTCTTCTACATTCTTTAAAAAAAACTGGATTCAAACATTGGTTTCGCACTGCGTAAACATTTTATCATTCTGGTTGGACTGCAGACATCTGTGGGATCACAGACATACAGTGGCGCTCATAAATTTATGAACCCATGCTAAAGTTGACTAGAGATTGGCATGGTTTTATTTTAGTTAGCCTAATAGCTGGTTTGATTTGCATTGAGAGATGATTTTATGGAACGTACCCCATGCCAATCTCTAGGTATGGTGAAGGGTATGTGATGATGTGGGGCTATTTTAATTCCAAAGACCAAGGGAACTTTATCAGGATGCATAGTATCCTGGATCCATGAAATAACTGGCCTTTAAAAATAAAAATCTGCCTGCCTCTATGGGAATTTAACATAGGGGTGTACTTACTTATGCCCCCTGTATTTTAAGGAAGAACATTATTTACGATACATTAGTCATTCACAAAGAAAATTGGTGTCCTTAAAGGTTGGATTTTTCCTCTTTTTTTTTACTTAGGGCATTAAGATCAATTTCCAAAAGATGATTTTTTTTATTCCGCTTTTTAGTCAACTTTAGCATGGGTTCATAAACTTATGAGCAGCACTGTACCTTTGCAGATTGAACCTGCTGTTGGAAAATATATATATAAATACTAATTTAACCTGTATGTGGTATGATATTCAATTTACTGCATTTGTTATTCTTTAACCCTGTACAAGGGATACAAAATGGATGAACAAGAGAAAACCAAACAAGAAAATATATCAGTTATACATGTATCTCAATAAAATATCTGCTGCACCGGTAGCAATTCTGCCAAAATGGGAGGATTTGTTAGACAAATGTTGCCTTGCACAGCAGCTGGATTCTCGCCATATCACAAGATCCCGTGAGAATCGTAGGATTACATATCACACGAAAATCCATCTTGTCAGGCCTCAAGTACTGTGTTTGTGTCCGAACTACCAGCTTACGGCATGGTGAGGAGCTAGTGGCAGCTATAGGCGTGGTTAAGGTGTGTGTGATGGCCGCAATGGCGGACGTGATAGACAGATGGTTCATCCAATCACCTGGCAGGTATTTTTTTGAAAGTGCGGTCCTTTTCCAAACAGTTTCCAATGACAGCTTCTCAGATGGTTCCGTGTAACAAACCATCTGGATCGTCAGGTTAAGACATTAAGACATCAAGACATCCCATAGGGAAATGTTTTTACATGCATTTATACAACTACCTTTGATGTCTTATTTTATTATCAATTTTACAACTACAACTAATTTACAGATACTTGACTACTGGGAACATGCTTAAAAATGGGGCATTAAACAGTGGCTTATGTAGATTTTGTAAGGGGTAAGAGGAGTCGGATTTTCATCTATTTTAGTATTGTAAAGAAGTAGCACTATTCTGGATTAAAGTTGAAAAATGGATCTCTGTCCTTTAACCATAATGTTTGGCAATTTAAGGAATGATGAAGAAGTAAAAAATCTGAACAACATCATTATGATGGGGAAAGCATATATATTTAAAACTACAAAAAGACAACAATTAAAAATTTAACATTTCCCAATGTTTCTGAAGTATCAGTTGGTTCTTAAAAAGGATGCCAATAGGAATAAATACCAGAATTACATTTTTAAATGTGGATGTTGGGATACTTTGAGTCACGGTGAAGGCTGGAGTTAGAAATAATATTGGAAGTAGATAAAGGTCAATTAAAGGTAATATGTAAATACATTGTTGTTTTGTCTGTATATGGATATATATACACATATATGTGGGCATGTATAGGTGTAAATGCAATGTGTATATATTTATGTGTAGATTTTATTATCCTATATTGCACTCTTTAATTAACAATAATGGATTGCAATAATGTTACTTAGCATTGCAAAGGGAAGCACTTTTCCCCCCTCTAATTATTTATTTATGTATTGACTTTTATTTTTCTCTCCTCTGATTTGTCGTTGTTTTCAGATGCTGGTACTTTCATTATGTTCCTTTATGTGTGAGTGTGTGTGTATCATTGTATAATAAATTAATACAAAAGTAAAAGGAAATAACAAGCTGAGTAATAACTAAATTAAACCCTTACATTTATGACAACACTGTCACTGTTTTTTTTTATCTTGCCACTTATTTCCACATCAAATGAATACCTGGCACTATTGGACAGCCATTTATGTGAGCTTTTTATCAGTTCTGTTTGTCTTCTGTAAAGTTTGAGAAAGATACAGAGAGTGATGTAAGGAGACACAGGCAGACAGACACCATGAGAGGGAGTCCAAGAAAGAAGCAGAGATAAGCTGAATACCTGGCGAGGTTCGGATGCTGAGGTTGCGTGTGAAGTCATCTTTGAGTGCATTGAGAACAGCCGTCATGTCCCCCTTCACTTCATCCAGACTGATTATGTCTTCCACTAGAGCCGAATTAATATTCACCTTAGCTGACTGGCCCTTTGCCTTGGCTTGGAAGATGAAAAGAGGGAGAGAAGGAAGAGTGGAGACTCTAAGATGGATAATATCTAATCACGTAACCCACACTCATGCCAACAGAACCACCAGAGGTTGTACACATGTGAACTCCGGTCTCTGCAATCTCCTCACTGACCTTTTGCCTTCTTGGTGGCATAGAGCCTGGTGCATGCAGCGGGGTAGCAGGTGGTGTTGGGGCACAGAAGTGGTGCACGGACCCTGGAGGTGGCCACGAGGGGAGACCTGACCTGTCGCACCAGGGACTGACACAGCAGGGGGCGCAGCAGACTCAGGTGGTTCAAAGCCATAACTGAAACAGAAAGAAAGAGGGAAGTGAGAGAATAAATAAAGAATGATGTTAGAGGAAGTATACAAAAACAATGCCACTGACTTCAAACACCATTTGATTAAATTTGACAGTACACAGATCACTTGAAGGCACCGCTGGTAATATTTCATCAAAATGAAGTAATAGCTCATAACAGCCAGTAGGAGGTAAGCCTACATCTTGAACTGACATTTAAGTACAATGCTCTCTTTTTCTCTTAAAAATGTGATGATAATTTCTGACAAAAAACATTATTTAAAAAAAAAGAGAAACAATAGAGCCAAACCTGTCAATTCTATTTACAGTAAAAAAAAGTTATAGGCCTATCTGTGATATAAATTACAAGTATATTCAAATACAGTAACTCAAGAGATTGACTAATCATCATCAAAAATATCAGCCTGTTTTACTGTATACAAACCTTCAAGATTTTGACAAACCTTGCACATAGAAGTGGGGTTGCAAGTAACAATTATTTTCAATATTGATTAATCTGCCAAAAGACATTATTCACAGCAGACATTTTGGCATGTCATAGCAGGAAAAGCACAGGTGTAAATAATAACATTAATAACGAGTGCATTCCACTTAGGTGAGGTAGTTCCAGGGCTCTGGTTTTGTGCATGCTGGCTCACTGACCTGACTTACTGGAACACTTAATGGAATTGAGCCATCGTTAACGAAGTAAAAAAATAACTGCTGTTGAAGAACTTTCTGCTCTCAGCTGTACAGGCTACATTACACGCAATTACACTTAAGTCACACACACCGTCATTCCCTTCCTCTTACACACACAAATCTATAGGCCAACACAAAGTCCACACTCAGCCCAAGCATAGTTGTTTGGGCATTCCTGAAAGGGAACCTCCCATTCAAAAATCACACAACAATATGAGACCAACCACTCCTTTACTATGGAATAGTACCACCTCCCACCTCGCAAACTGGCTTTCTACTGTGAACTGTGTCACTGAACCTCGGAGTACGCACAAGCACAGACAAACTCTAAGATATCTAAGCCCACAGACACAAACACACACTAAAGCCCGTCTTTCACAGTCAATGGCTGTGAAGAGCTCGTAGTGCACTGCAGCCTGACTGAACTCCGCTATTATCTGGTGTGTATTTATAACTGGTAGCTGTGAGGAGAAACAAACTGCTGCTTTAAAGACAGTGTGGTTACAAGTGAGAAGAACCTTCCCAAATTCATCACATTACTGAGATATTTTGTCTGTAAAACGATAAAAAGCAGCAATTATTTTCAGTTGTGAGAAAAATGTATAACAAGAAAATCTAAAACAACATATACTCGACTAGTGACTGTAAAACTGAAGATCAAAAGTACTCAAATGTGTTTTTTCTTCACCGAACCTAAATATCGTTTGAAAAAAAAAAGAAAGTAAAGACTTCTCACCACCAGTCATAAGTCCAAACACCTCCTTGTGAAAGCGACCCACTGAAAAAAGTATGTCAGATTTTCTGGGTATTTAAAATGTTTAATATTTTTTATATTTACTTATTCTTTTAGCCTAACTAGAGGCTTAGGGTTAGATTAGAATTGTATATCTCTACATCATGCTCTCAGTGTGGTTTCAAATATTTCTCCATCACTTTATTTATCAAAATTTAAATAATAATAATTTTGTTAAACACATTTTCAGAATCTGTCTTTTTGTTTAAGTGTAGATTTTAAACTCCTCTTCAGGTCATTTAAAGTCCAAAAATGCCAGATACAATATGGATCTCAGTGTCCTCAATTAAGGCTGGTCGATATGGAAAAAAATCAAATATCACAATATTTTTGACCAAATATCTCAATATCTATATTGCGGCGATATTGTAGGGTTGACAATTGGTGCTTACAAAAAATATTTACACAATGAGATTTTTGATAAATAATCATGTGTGTACATGTGTACTTTCATGTGTATATAATAATTAAGTGGGTAAAGGCAAATAATAGAAAAGCTAGAACAGTCTGGTAAGTTCAAAAAATGACATCACTTTACTGTAACGTAGCCTTTAAAACCAGGGACAGATATCACGATATTACGATATCCAAAATCTAAGACGATATCCAGTCTCATATCACAATATCGATATAATATCAATATATTGCGCAGCCCTATCCTACAGCCATGCCACAAGTCCCTGGTGTCAATCCAACATTGACACCAGAAATCCAAACATATTCCAATGGCAATATTTAGGCTAGACTGTGGAACACCACCTACAATACAAACCCATACCAGACATCCATGGCTGCCAGGTTTCCTGACAAGCTGATATGATACGGCGCACTGTGGCAGAGCAGATAGGCTCAGATGTGGGGCGGTGACGGATCTCTTTAGAGTGGAAGTCAAGCAGAACAAGTGAAGTACAGGTGTTCACTGAGATACTGTAGCCTCATATCCTGTAGATTTCACACACAGCAGCAGCTGCAGACACACCTCTCCTTCTTCCAGTGGCAGAAGCCAGCTGGTGAGCCCGCATGATCCCTCCTCTGCACACTTTACAGTTTGAGCAGAAGATAATACAGCAGTGTATTAGATAATGTTTTGCCTGGCTCTGCCTCCTCAAACAAACTGGTCAGCCTATAGGGCCTGCAACCAATGATTACTTTAAATAGCAATAACCTCTGAATTATTCTTTGTTTAATTGATTAACTGTTTAGTCTATAAAGGGCAAGAAAATGCTGAAAATAATGGTCTCAACTTCACCAGCCTTTTTCTCATCATAAAGGCCACTGAGAGGAACATTAGCTGGGCAACTTCAGAATATTTCAAGCTGAACATATAAGTGCCACCAGGTTGTTTTTTATAACTGATACTCCAGAAAAGCAGGAAGCACGAGGCTGTCGAGGCAGATACTATATAATTAACAACAGAACGTAGGCCTACATAATAATAAGACAACTAACTGATTGGTCCCAACTCTTTATGCAAGTGATGCGGTGTGAAGGTCGGTGTGATGGGGACGTGCAAACAGCACTTCTTCGCCTTTTGCTGCACATACCACAGGCAAAAAGTAAACATAAACCGCAACCACGTAGTTGCTAAACATAACACTGCCGTTAATTTCGGCTACGACCCGGCAGAACCCTACCTTCAACTGTAAATGACCCCAAACAGCATACTTACTTTCAAGTTTACAGCCTTTACAGAAGCATGTTAGCTCGGGAAAAGCCACATTTGACATCTATGTCGTCATCATAACGCACCGACACTTTGAGACGTCCACTTATGCGTTTGAAACTTTGTATGGAGTACACCGAATGGGCGGTGTTTCTGCCTCAAAACTACGACCCAAGGTGACTCGGAGTCTCGAGGAGAGAGATGCGGAGATGCCGAACATTAAAACAAGTGCTTCCTCTCGACTGCACAGGCAGTTAAACAAACTACAACATCACCCTGCGCCTTTGTTGTGAGACGTTAGCAAGGCGAAAATCCTCCGAGCTAGCTAACCTGGTCAGTTTTATTGGAGGAAAACGTGAAAATTGATTGAAATGATTAGTTTCGCGTTTTGACGCAACTGAATCCTCCCAAAGTGGGATCCGTAGCACATTAAGTTTAGGAAGTCAGTCGCTCTCAAAGAGGAAGTTTGACGGATCGAGGAGGTAAAGTGATGCTATCTAAGCGAACTAGCTAACTGCTAGCTGGCTATCCACTACTCGACCAAAACGGACTGTTAACCGTTTAGTGGATATGGTTAGCTCATCTTCAACATCTCACCATCTGAATGACCGAGATTATTTTAACGTTACACAATCGATTTAACCAGCAAATGCTTACAACGTGCGGATATTAGTCAATCGATCAACCTGCGGTTAGCTAAGCTAACGTTAGCTAACGTTATTAATAGGTCAAGGTTTCCATAGAGTAAACATAGTTATTCTTTATTTATTTATCCTACCTTTATTATTTCTTTATTTATTATTATACCAGAACCATTGTTTGCTTGACACTGTCAATAGAAGTAACTCACCTAACGTTACATGATTTCCTTATTCTGATCAATGGTTACTGGAGAAGCTAGCTAGATATCTAAACTATAAATGACAACAAAAGAAAAGCTATATTGACATTGTGCAGACTGCTGCTCAAATGTGTTCGACCACAATCTCGCTACTGCTTGTACATGTATGTATACATAAATCAAATGTATAATGAGCCAGGTATTTGACATTTATACTATGACATTTGGGTTAAACTTTAGACAATGCGCTCATTAAATACCAAAACACGGGAAATTAACCTGTCTATGTAAACTGAGAAATGGTTGACTTTTTAATTTATTGAATTGTACTAAATCTGATTGCCTAACCCTTTAGGCACTGTACAGTTGATGCTAGCACCGTCTACATGCTTTTAACACTACCTATGTTTACTGTAGGCATAACTGTTTGACCTATCTAGGCACTTCCTCTTATAAACACTTTCTTGAACTTGTACTTGATGTCCTTTATCGATTTCCCAAATTATGCTTTTTTTAATAATGTTTTTATGCTGCTTATGCTTTATGTTATATAATGTGCTGTAATGTATGATTGGTGATGTTTTTTTGAAATTTCTTTATGCTCTTTCTGCAAAGCAAATTCCCCTAGGGGCAACAAAGGTGTCATTTAATTATTTATTCATTCATTTATTCATTAAGAATCCCATCACTGTCTGAGGTTGAATGTCTAAATGTGGTTGACATACAGTAGGTCAAATGGCTGGATAGATCTTTTCTGATCACTTTTCTTCATTTTACAGATGCCTTTTGATCAATCATGTAAGCCACACAGTGCTCTGAGACATATAGTTAATATAGTATAGATAGTATAGTTTCTCTGTAAGGCGATATTTTAGCCTTCCAACTAACAGCTTACTTTTCTGGATTCCTTAATGACTGCTAATTATCTGACACAAATGCAAAAAAGTGAATTTAACCCTGCCTTTCCTTTGAAAACCTAATTTCTCTGTCTTCTATTCTTGCCTCCCACAGAGTACACATGTCGTCTGCGGCAGAGACAGTGGAAAATGCCTCCATCATGTCAGAGAGTGTGGCCCATGATGGAAACCGCTTGTGGATAGGCAACATTGATCCCAAAATCACAGAGTGAGTAAATCCACTACTGGTTTCACCCCACATTTTGGAAACGTGTGTTCACCTCGACAGTCTCTATTAATTAACAACATCTTTACATCATGATGAGTCTGCATTTGCTGGTTAAGAGAGATCCCAGTCAGCTTGTTGCGTCTTTATACACATATGCTTCAAACTAGATTGGAGCTGAAACTACCAGTCAGACAGTATAATTAATGTGCCCCATAATCTGGTCATCACATTTTAAGACATTAAAAGTTATCGGAATTGAAAAAAACATCTGTATTTAACTACAAAGGTACAAATCTCTAGACTCAAATATGTGAACCAGCCAGCTGAATAAAAATAAAACAAGGTTAGTTTTTGATTTTTGCAGTGTTGGATTTGAAGTTGCAGTAAGGCCTCATATTATGAACCTGAGGCATTGCTTCGTAACTTGCCTGGCTCTGTCTCATAGAGAGGCAATGCTTTGTGTGTGTGCATATATGATTGATTAACTGTGTGCGTAGTGTGTGTGTGCATCGCATGCTGAGACTGAGCAGACAGGGCTGGGTGTGTGAAAGAGAGGCAGCGAGGCGTGGAGACCTGCTCTGCTAAGGACCAGCCATCATTCCTCACTCACCTGCCCTGTTTACTGTGTGTGTGTGTGTGTGTTTAAGTACACAGTTGGTGTAAGCTTCAGCACACTGAGGTGTCTGTGTGCATTATTTGTTTGTCTCATTTACATTTACATGACATCATATGTACATGTAAACATCCTTCAAATGGTGCATTTGCATCTAGATATGTGTGTGCAGTAGAGTGTCTGAATGTGCAAAACTCTAAATGCTAATGTGGAGAGCACCCCTACATTTTGTGATGGAGAGAGAGGGTAGTTTTTCGGGGTGTGTTTGTGTGCCTGTGGGGGCTGCTGGAGAATGTATGGGCTGCAGCTCTGGTGGGCGTCTAGACAGGCCGTTTCCTTCCCCTTTCCCCGCTCTGCTCTATCTCTCCTTAAATAGCCCCTACTTCACAGTATGGAGGGAAAATAAGAGAAATGCCCGTGGCCCCTGGTGCTGATTGGGAAGATTAATTAGCTCCTAGGTAGCAGCATACGCAGTACTCCCTCTGTTTGTCCCGGTAAGCCAAACCAAAACTCAGTGCAGAGGAGGAATGCAGACCTGAAATGCAAGGTGCTGATTATGAGTACATGAGGCCATGAATAGTTAATACATCTTTGTTTATTCTGCAAGAGTTTTTTTTTTGGTTATTATTTATTTTTATTAAAGACATCACATTGTGTACTACAAGTTGGTTTCTTAGTCATTATAGAAAGTCTAGAATAATGTATGTGATATTTTATTTCTTAGAAGATATCCTTTTATTTTAAAGCAGAGATGCTGAACATAGCAGTATTAAAGCAACAGTGTGTGTGTGTGTGTGTGTGTGTGTGTGTGTGTGTGTTAGGGGTGCACGATTCAGAAAATGTCACAATTCAATATCGATTTTTAGGCTCACGATTCGATTCAAAAACGCTTTTTGATTCACAGTAGTTACTTTTCCCATGTGATTGCAGTAGATTTTTTTTTTTTTTTAAAAAGAAACCCAACAAATGAAATGTAGTTTGATATTACTTTATATGTCTTCATACAAAAATAAAAATGTTTGCAACTAAAAACTGCAAAGTGCCAAGCTTTGGCCAGCTTTCAAATACATTTAATTCAAGTATAAAATAAAACTGTTAAATAATAAGATTCTTAAAGATAAGACTTCTTCTTCACCATTGAAATGATCTTCTCAGAGCCTAGATGACTATCCCACATAATATATTCCCTTGCTCTGCGCACAGAGCAAAGACACAGCAGGTGTAACTGGGGCTTTCAGCACATATTCATGTTTTTGTGCTTTTGGCTGCTGAGAGAGGGAATTTCTCATTAGTGGTAATTCATCACCATCTCCCTCTCGGTTCTCTTTTGCGTCCTCTTGTTACATTTTAAGTTGCATACCTGGAAGTTGTCATGATTTTTAAATTATTAATTAAAGAACTTATAACCATCATCTTACTCATGCTGTAGATTCTTATGAAAATATGAACATATTGCAGATATCTGCGTTGCCAGAAAGTCCAATTTCACCCCCTCCTCTCTAGAGTTATTCCCCTCTGACCTGCAGTTTCTGTACGGAACCTTTTGTCTTATCTTTTTCTGGACTGGACTCACATCCCCCTTTCACTTCCTTCCTCTTCTTTGCTTCCTAGCTCTTGTGTCTCTCCTACCTGGCTCCTCACCTCCAGTCTTCTTTTGGCTTCTCCTCCTCTTCCTCCACCTTTCACCTTGCCGTCAACATCCCCTCTATGAACTTTACTCTCCCTCTCCACACCATTCCCTCCCTTTCCTCCCCCCTCACCTCCTCTTCCTCCGGTGGTTTTTACAGCCCCCAGGAGGAGCGGTCCATTGTGGTTCAGCTTGCAAGCATCCAAAAATGTTCTTAGAGTGTCAGCCATCTAATCTCTTTCACATTTACACATTTGCACAAACATGCGTTATATATTTATTTGAATATAGAGAAACATTAGAGGTCATATTTTGTGCATTAAAACATTTTAGAGTTTTTGCAATTGATTTAAATGACTGCCTTTCTCATTTCCTGATTAGTGTCTCAGAGGTTCAGAGGTGCACAAAGTGCAAAGGCAAACTATTTGAGTAAAGGAGGGCAAAAAAAGTGTTTTTAAGTAATGTGATAAACCTTTATTTAATGAGCCTACTGCTGGAGGAGCCACCTTCACATGGGAGGCTTGCAGGGTGTTGTCTGGGAAAAGCAGGAATTCTCTTTAGCCTAAAGCCCTCCAGGGAGTCATAGAAGGGTGGAAGACATTAGCACAACCTGTAGCTGAGACGCACAATTCACCCTCCGTATCCCACATTAAGTATAAATGCACGCTTGCACATTAACGTCATACAGTCATCTTTGTGGTGACACACACACACACACACACACACACACACACGTCCACTTCAGGATTAAAAATAACCAGCAACTAAACAATTAAAGGCTGCAGCATTAATTGAGCAGTTCTACAAAACACCTGGGGTCAGTGTGAGGCCTGGACAGTCACACAAGGCAAAGGCACCAAAACAGAAACACAGGAAGGTGTTTGTTGGTTTCTTTTGTTTTGTGTATTTTCAATATTGTTTCTGTTGTTGCTTTTTATGTTGACATGTTGGCATGTCACTGCAAGAAAAGCACAGATTTTAATGATGAAATCAATGATGGCTGAATTCCATTTCAGCTGCTTCAGTTTCAGGGTCCTGGTATTGTACATGCTGCCCCACTGTCACGGTGTCATCATGACGTACTGGGACACTTGAATAGAACAGAGCCATCGTTTATGTTATTAGTAACACCTGTGCTTTCAAGTCAAAATTTCTGCAGGGAAAATGGCTTATTACCAGATGCGAAGAACAAATGGTGCCCATCAGTTATATGAATTATTTGAGAACATTCATTACTTGATACGATGCCAAAAAAAATCCATGAATTGTAATTTTTTTGTTTTTTTTTACCGCATAAAGTTGTGTCTGCAACTGTATTTTTTGGCTTGTGCTTACAATGACGTGTAAAAGAGTGAGTTAATTTGATTGCAAACAGGTACAGTTTCCAGGGGTGGTGCAGTCTGTACTGTACTGAGACCTTTGTTTGTTTGGTTTTACAGTGAAGGATGCTCAGGCTTAGTCTCATTACCTTTCATTCAAGAATATGAGGTGATTCACAGGTGGTTTGAATGACTCATCAATCAGGAGGACACTGCAGACACACACTGTTTCTGGTAGAGGGACACCAGACTTGATGACATGATATTAAACCTGAAGAAATTACTCGATTAGTTGATTAATTAATAATTCGTCAAAGGAAGAAAATAAATTGGCAACGATTTTGATCAGTGATTTATCGTTTCAGTCGTTTTTTGAGCAAACTGCCAAACATTTATTGGTTCCAGCTTCTCTAATGTGAATATTTTTTGGGTTTCTTAGTATTCTTCGACACTAAATTGAATATCTTATCTGAATGTTTGAATATCGGACATAAGAACTATAATGGCCACTTTTCTGACCGGTTATAGAGCAAACAGTTAATACATTTATTGTAAAAAAAAAACAAAAAAAAACATTAGTTTCAGCCCTACATGGTATTGCTTATCAGATGAAAGAACATGCCTTATGTTGTGCATGCAGAAATAAGAATATTGAACTTATAAATCATTTAATACACAAGAGCTTTGATGAGTCATGAAATGGAAAAGCACCTGCTGTTCAGCATGCTTGGAAACATTCAGTCAGCACCTGTGTATTTACGGTGACATAGCAGTGAACATACAGTAGTCTACAGGTGGCCCCGAACTCATTGCTCTTTTCCACACTGTCAGAAGAAATATTTTTCCCATGGCTGCCAGTGGTCAGTTACACGCAAACCTACACATCCTCACACACGCTACATAGCTCTTCAATGACCACATATATATATATATATATATATATATATATATATATATATATATATATATATATATATATATATATATGTGTGTATGTATGTATTCGTAGTCCAGCGGTCCCAGGCAGCTCCACACAGTGAGTGGATGTTGTTTGTGCAGAGCTCGGTGCTCAGGGGGGATTTGAGGCTTCCTCTTTTTTATTCCCTCATTGTCCTGCTACTGTATCCTCAGCATTGTCTCAATGAGAGATTTACTGTCACTGGACTGCCACACCAGCTGGCCTGCTGCTAAAAAGGTGTCAGGGAGAGAAAGCTGTCATTCTCATTAGCTGAACTTGACGGATTCACAGACTGTAGGATTGCAAATACAGTGTGGAGCCGATCTATGTGGCTGGTTCATAGGGTTGAACTACATATACTGTATAGTGCATGTCTTTGATCATTATGGAAATGTTAGATAAGAGTATGTCTCACATGGGACATTTTAATCAAATAAAAGCGTGTTCTGTGTTCTTATTTAAAAATCCTTTACAAAATAGATACTAAGAACAAATACAATTTTCCTCTTTCCTATGTTCTGTTTTTCTTGTACTTTTTTTGTGCTCTCTTTCACACGATTCCTCTCTCGGCAGATATCACCTGGTGAAGTTGTTGGAGAAGTTCGGCAATGTGAAACAGTTTGACTTCCTGTTTCATAAGTCTGGGCCTTTGGAGGGACAGCCACGGGGCTACTGCTTTGTCAACTTTAACACCAGAGAGGTACATACAAGATTTAATGTTTCAAATATGTATATTTGATTTTAATTTATATATTTTTTTTGTTTTGCCACAGTATGTATTTTTGTAAACTGATGGTACAAACTCAGATGTGTCAAATACTAAGTTTTGTAAGTCATGCTAAGTGTTTGTTACAAAAACCACATGGCACATATGTTAATAATTAGTTTTTTTAAGCGATATACTCGCTAATTTTAATTAATACAATTCTAATTCCACAATCTGTCAATAATTGGCAGTACACTTGATATTGATATTGGATCAATGCAGATATTTCATTTTTCAAGAATTCAAGAATATATCAGTCATACGATGATAGTATGTCAATATATTTGTGTGTCTTCATGAACTCAAATCAATAGGTGTGACTTTGCCTTGTACTTTGCACATCCGCTCTTACAGTCTAATATATTTCATCAGAGGGATTCACTTTATTGAGTCTAATAACGCTCCTCATTCTCAAATATCATAAGAAAGCTTTATTAGACAGTTTCAAGCAGTCAGGAGGACCTGATTATGTGTATAATTGAAGTGGACCGTATTTTATAAAAAAAAAAAAAAGAGAGAAAAGGGACTTAAAAGGAACCCGCTCAGCTTCGCAGGTTCAGCAGGCAGTATTTGTTTTGTGTGAGCCTAGGGATCATGATAAGCATCTTGTTTCACAGCTAGTGTCTATCAGTGGGATATGAAGCCCTCCCAAAAGGATTATACAGAGGAAGTGTGTGTTTATCTTACACACTCGCACACACTTAGACACTCACACACACATAGAAAAAGTACTTTATTAATATAATTTATCATCAAAGCCACTTACTCTTTTGATTAGACAAAACTACTCACACTGCCTCTCAAACACACAACAGAGACACATGTTATGGTCTCTGTGCAGGCAGAGTGGCACATCATCGTCTATTATTGTTTCTGCCATCTCTCTATGGTGAAGACTAATTATTTAAGGACTCGGGTGCAATCATCATCAAGGCTGCTTTTTGATTATCAAAAATCAGTTCCTCTTCCTTTCTCTGCTTCCCCTTTTCCCTCTGTGTGTGTGTGTGTGTGTGTGTGTGTGTGTGTGTGTGTATGTGTGTGTGTGTGTGTGTGTGTGTGTGTGTGTGTGTGTGTGTGTGTGACTACCTGCAGGAGGCAGAGAGGGCAATCCAGTGTTTGAATGGGAAGCTAGCTTTGTCCAAGAAGCTGGTTGTGCGCTGGGCGCACGCACAGGTGAGGGTAAGTGTCAAACTCGGCTCCCTTTTTATAAAACAGAAAATCTTTTACATCCGGATGAGTCCCTGTTGTCATAGACAGAAACAAGGCTGAAAAGAAGAGAGAAATCTCCAATAATTATAAAGAGTAAATAAAGAGTTTTAGTCTGAACTGTGGTAAAAGATTATAAGCAACTGTTGATTTACATTTTCACGTTACTACTGCAGTAGTCAGATTATGGAGAGCAGTGCACAATCTATGCCTGTCTCCTAACAATAGACCACCTACTGGCAATGGGTGAAGGGATATCCTGTATAGAGACCAATCACGCCCTACACAAACACACACACACACACACACACACAGTAGAGGGAGGTCAAGGTCAATGCTGCCGGCTCTATGACAACACGTAGTAGGATAAATCTGCTCACAGATTCATTGTAACTGGGCTCAATCCACCATTCCAACCAAAAATAGCTTTAGTTAATTATACCTTTTTATAAATCTAAAATGTTAGCTCTTTATATCCCAAAATGAATAGCTGTCTGTGTGTTTCATCAAATGCAAATAGGTTTTAACTACTTTACTCACAGTGTCTGTCAGCACCTTCTGCATGCCCTTCCCTTACACTTGCCAGTGGCCTCAAATTCAATACTGTTCTAACATAGGTAGGATACACTTTTATTAGCAAAGTTATCAGCCAGAAGATGTGTTTTGCTGCATTACTGAGCTACAGCACGTTTAATCTACAGGTACAGGTGTGTTAATATTAAAATTAATTTTTGTTTGAAAAAATTGGTATCTTTCTGTCTCTACAAGTACGTGACATACTGGAAGTAGTGTTCGGCCTCCATGCGTAAAATTTTAAGCATATAACAGCTAATTAACCTGTTTAGTTTTATAGTACCCAAATAGCGTTTGTAAAAGTCGGTGTTAAAATTTTGGGTTCTGTCTTAATTTTCAAGCATGCTCAGATTCAAAGCATGGTTAATATGATGTTGCAAACACATCAGCCAGGTATGAGCAAAGCTGCACCACAGGAATTTGGTTCGGTCCAGCTGCTCGCTGTGGACCAAGATTTCTAGTCAGTGTCACAGCTGATAAAGGTGAATTGCAAGATGCCTAATTTAAGTTTGAGACCAATATATCAATCAAAATGATCCTCACATTGTCTGACACAGTCTGGGATTATTCTGCTTCGGGATATAAAATGGGATTTTCCAGTGTGATCTTATTTTACACGAGTAAGATTAGAGCAATTTTCCAGCAATGGGGCCAGCTCAGGTCCAGTTGAATGTGATATGTTTTTAGCGAGGCCTTTCCAACCCAGAAGTGACGTGCTGCTGGGATAAGTGAGTCAGAGACAGCCGGCGTTGGAAGTTGTTGTCTTATTTCCAGGCTTACATCTTGACTTCATTAAATAGGCTTTAAAAGAGAGAAAATCACGTTGATGAACGTTTATTAAAGTTTCCCCCAAATTCTTCACACATCTTTTCAAACAGTTAAACAAATAATGTCCTAATTCATTACTGTATTATTCTGTATTTATTAATACACAGTTAAGCCAAGTTCTGTTCTATGCATGTTACATTATTGGTACCTGAAACTCATCATCACTAACCTTCTATTAACTTCCTGTGACTGTATCCATGATGAACTATAACACATGAAACACTTATTTTAATCCTTAATAAATCTCTTAACACGCTTAACTAATTGTGTGATTACTATTAGTGTAGGCCAGTGGTTCTCAAACTTGCCTCTAAGTACCACCTTTGTGGCCCACGTTACATAGTGTAGTGTAGGCCTACCCTATTCAGCTAAGGACAGTTCACGCAGGAGGCAGGTTTATTCCTAAAAAACAATATTTATTGTTGACCACCATGCTGTACTTCCATCTGAATCTAAATTTGAGGTAACTCGGGTCATATTACTGTTTTGCATCATTTGCTGCTAGCAGGTGCTGTGGAGACTTCACCGCCGCTGCTTAAGTAGCAACTATCACTATAGTTTTAACAGGGCTGCTCGAAATATTCTCCTCATCCACACTTCTCTTCCTAATAGTTAAAGTTTGGAGACACAATGCTGTGTTTTTCAACCATTCTTTTTGCCTCTGCCTACTATCTTGCCATCAAAGCTCGTAACTAATTATGGATGTATGCACACCCCGACCATGAACGTAACTATGTAGCAAGCTGATATGGAAACAAAAATATTACACTTAAACAAACACTTATTTTTAATTACTTTTAACTGATCCTAGTTTAAAGTGACTATATGTAACTTTTAAATGTTTCTGAAACTGTGTAACGTTCCATCTGATGATCATAAATGACCTGTAACAGAAAACGAGACTAACAGTGAAAATAACGCTATTTTTATATCATTTTTATTAATTCCTTTGCCCGGGTCCGATTTTTCCCGCAAAGTCACAAAATGATTTACGGCAGGTAGACGGCGCTACAGAGCTCACAATCTGACGGGTCACCGATTTCAGCGTAACTCCATAAAGCCTGTGTTAGTGTATCCAGCCAGGTAAAAGGTAGCAGGAGATGTCCTAATGTAGGCCTAATTGTATTTTCATTTTATTTTAGAAGTTATCTGTTGTAGTTATGGTTGATACTGGGGTAGGGGCATCACAGGAAAAGAAGGAAATTAAACGAAGAACTAAAAGCTAAAAGGGAAAGTGAAAGACAACGGGCGAAACCAAATCACACTCGGTCGGGCTTTCAACAGATGGAGACAATTACGGGATTGTAAATAATTCAAAAACATCCCCGAATTGGCCCTCAGTTATGTAATATATCTATTTCATTCATAAAATAACTTTAGATTGCGTGAAATGGTTGTACGTCAGTAGCCGACATTCAATTACGCCCCCCTTCCATTTAGCGCGGACGTTTTATTCCTTTTAGTCCGTGTTTGTGTTGTCCTACTTTTTCTTTTCCCTTGTTCCCCTGTACTTGTGCAAAGCGTCCTTGGGTTTCATGAAATGTGCTTTATTGATCTAAGTAATTACTATGTTGGTTGCTACAACAATCTCTTATTGCTTTGGCTTTTGACAGTGCAGTGTCTCCCCTACCAATGTTTTGGGGGGGGCGGCTGTGCGAGATAAAGCTGTTCTCACACATACAGGCAATACACTTCTCGTTCCTCGCCTTAAAAGTTCAATTAATTTTAAATTACGGGCTGGCTACATTGCACTTGTAACATATGCGGAGCGGACACTTCCACTATAATCTATGAAACTGGCTACAGCGGACATGAGAGCAGTGCGCAGTGGTGCGTATCCCCCCCCTACTTTTTGGGGGAGAGTCACCAACCCTCTAGGAAAAAATCCTAGGGGAAACACTGCAGTGATAATGTTGTTACCCAGTTTAGCTCACCGTATGCAACACTTGAAATGCAACAACGCATCTGTAACTTATTCTCTTATTGTAAATGGATTATTTGTCTCAGCAAAACATTCATCACAACTATATGACCTCCCGGTAACGCGAACCTTAACGACAGCAGGTGTGGTAAAAACACTACCGCTTTTGTCCAAAGGGGCCGCTGAAATCGACCCATACTGAAAGTTACATATAGCCACTTTAGGTATTATTGGAAATGTTGTAGTATTTCTATAGTATTGTTTTTAAATTAATTAATTTCATTTAAAAAAAAGAAATATATCAGAGATTCCATCCGCGTACCACTAGAGGGAGCTTGCGTACCACCATTGGTAAAGGTACCACAGTTTGAGAACCAGTGGTGTAGGCTATTTAAAATCAAATGTGCAACTATTGGAACAACAAGAAACATTTTAAGTTAATCTTCCCATCACTTAAGCTTTGGCTTGTGTACAGAGTCAATATGGCCTGATTGGTTCTACTGTACCTAGATCTATATGCATTCCAGCTACATGCCTTTAGGAATAGGTGGAAGGGAAGGGTCCTGGCTGGTGGAATGGTCATTGTTTTAGACCTATTCTTGGCTAAACATGTTATTTATTTATTTGGAAAGTGTGTGTGTGTGTGTGTGTGTGTGTGTGTGTGTGTGTGTGTGTGCGCACATTTATATAACTTTATACATTTACACCAACTGATTTCTAAGCATCATATTCCTGTGAATGGCTGCAGCTGTACCAAGTGCCGGGGTTTCCTCACGCCCATCATGTGACTGTTGTTTCGTTTTTTTTTTTGTCTTCTTTTTCTTCACAGGTTTCGAGAGTTCTGTGTTGGCTGGTGGAGATGTTTGGAAGGTGGTTTTTGAAAGGAATGAGTGCAGACGTTGGTTTTTGCTCTTCAGCTGCTCCCTCTTTATCCTCCATCGTGCCTTAGGGTGTGATTATGAGCTGGACGCACAGTCCTGCATGGTTACTGTCTGTTTGAGCAGACACAAACAAAATCAATACTTCACTTTCTTAATGTTGATTTTTGTGGGAGGAAGCTGGAGTTGGCTCTCCAGAGAAATGCTGTCAGGATTTATTAAGAGGTCTGATGGTTTCTAAATGTCTGGTTCACATGATGTTTTTCTTCTTCTCTGTCTTCTCTTTATCTACTTGCTTTGTGGTCCTGTTTCAACTGGACACTAAAATGTTTCTAAATGCACTGAGAACATGTTACTATCTAAATCCTTTTGACAGTATTGTCTTGACTTTGACACAAGTCCAAGTCTAGACAAGCACACATTATGCACTAAGCAAATCTTTTGTTTTAGCTGCAACTATCCATGTGTCTCTATCTCCCTGCACAAGGGTCTTTTCTTGCTTCTACCTGTTATTTTACGCCTTTTGTCTCTCTCCATCTGTCTGTCCCATCCATGTTTCCATCACTGTTTGTGTGGATCATTTTGTTTTGGCCACATGACTTCTCTACAGAGGTTTGAAGGTTTCCGTAATGACAAGACGATGCCTCCGAGCCTAGAACCGTCATGCAGCGGCGCGGCAGACGATGGACCGGTAACTGCCAACCACCTCAGGTTGGTAACAAACACACACAGCGACATCGGCTCTGTTTTTTTTTTATTATTCTGACGTTTTTATCCATTTTCATTTCTCTCAGACTATGTCCACACTAAGCCAGCTAAATTAAAAAAAGGTTCCCCATTATTTGGTCCTTCTGCCCGCACTAAGCCATCAACAACTAAGCTCCTTGAAAGCAGTGCCCTGAGTGGACCACTCTGAAAACACTGGCCTCGCATTTTAGTGTGGACAAGGAAAACTGGAAAACAATGATGTAAGCCTGCTCAGACAAAGTGGAGGCCTGTGTGGCAGTAAGAAGCCTACTTTTTGCCAATCACTGTTCGCTTTGGTTAACGGTAGCTTTTATCACTATCGCTATTTTATGTTTGTTCACTTGTCTGACAACAGAAGCTTAAAAATATGTTAATGAACAATTGTCAGTCAGGCTATATTGAAACACTGTATAGGTGACCATGGAGAGCAGGAGGTGACAACAGAGGTTTAACCAGCTGAGAATCAGCCAACACCACTCCTTACCAGATGTTTTATGTTACTGAATGCAAACCAGAAGAACAAGAAGAAATGTACCCATTTCCTTTTTGTTTTGATGTTTAAATGTGGATGGAGGTTGTCAAATAATCATCTGAAAATGCTAGTGTGGATGGATGGATGGATGTCAAAAAGGACATTTTCAGATTTAGCCAGCTCAGTGTGGACGCTGGCTAAGCTTGGTCCTGACATTTTTGAAGGAGAACTTGTGAGCTTGTTTCTTTCCTCACAAGTTGAGTTCATCTGTGTACAGATGGACCAACACTTTGTTTCAAAAAATGTAGAAGTCCTGTTAAAGCAACATCTAACATGTTCCATTATTGTGGCTACACTTCCAGCCTACATTCACATATTGACGCACACTGTAGGTACGGCAGTCAAAAGGAGCACTAGTCGGTGAAGAGGCCTCGTGCTCACAGTACCAACTCTTGCCGAGACGATCTAGTGTACGTAACGAGTTATCAGCTATCAGGATGTTTCTCAGGAAAGTCTCCACACTTTGATTCTAGCGTAAACTTCAAAATCACTCTCTCCACACAGCACAAGATAGCAAATATAAACACTCTTTTCTGCCTTTCTCCCCACTATACCTACTCTAGACTTTCTCTCTCCTGCTTTTTTATATCTGTTCCTCTCTCATTCCCTCATTCAACTCTTCTTCTCGCCTGCACTGACATTTTTCTCACTTGCTCCTTCAAAACTGTTGTACCATTTAAATACAAGTTTTCCTCTACTTTTCATGCAGCACAACTGGCAATCTCTTGCTTGTGCTCCCTTTTTTCCTGCATCTGTCCTTCCCACTACTAAGAGTGCTAATACCTCCTCTTCTTTTCCCCTCAGCCAAGAGCCAAGATCTGTCCATCACTCCGTTTGCCCCTCAGCACCAGCACTGGTAATTCCCCCTCAGCCTCGCTGCTAACCTCTCCTCTCCCTCCTCTTTTCCTATTTTTTTTTTACCTCTAGTACGAGTGCTAAGATCCGCGCCATTGAGGCCAAGCTCCAGATGATGGAGGAGAATCCAGATGATGACTACTCGGGCCCGTCAGCCTACGTTCACAATAAACCGCCAGAGAGGAAACGCTGGGAGCCCTACTCTAAATCACACCACAATAACCAGAGCAGGCCCTTCCGCAAGTTTAGGAGATGACCCATCCTCCCACTCATTCTGGAGGACAACCCCCCCCCCCCCCCCCCCCCCCCACCCCCATCCCCCCCACCCCCACCCTCTCCACTCCAGCCCCCACCTACACACAAACAGACTCTACACTAGATACTATAAAGACTATACACATCCTATCTGGGAATAAAAGGATTTGACAATACTTTGAGAACCCGGACTCTTTGGGAGTATTCACAGCAATCATGGACAATTACCTAAAGTGATTTTAGTTATTTGGGGTTTACAGTATCAGATATTATTTAGTCTTAACATATGCCCCATACCTGACTGCTGTGCAGGTTGGATCCCTTATCTTATTTGTCTGCTTTCTCACTTTTGCAGAGATTTAATGCAGGAGAATCATACAGCTGTGAGTGACATGATGCGCCGCCGCCAGGAAAGAGAAATATTATTAAAGAGTCTAAATGCCGATCCTCTTATTTTTCACGTTTTTACTTTCAGATCATATTATTTAAAGGTGAAATACAGTCACATTGTCTTTATTCAAGATGTCAGTGAAGAGGAAGAAATACATGGATTTGTAACAGGTTTGTATTCATGGAGTTCAAATTATTAGCCACTCAGCGACACTTACTGTAAGTTGCAGTATTTTTGTGTGACATTTGCTTGGATCCAATTTTTATATGACTGCAGTCAATCTATTTTTACTGATCTTTTTGTGTTGTGTAGAGTTTTGGTATTTCCCTTACCTCCTCTCTTTGTTTCAATTTTTCAATTAAAAGCTATTAGATATCACATCTGCAGTGTGTTTTATGCCATTTTGTAGATTTTCTACATTGCTCTTGAAATACAGGATTCAGTTGTATGTTTTGTCAGTCAGCAACATTTGCTCTCAGTTACCATGATTTTGCTGATATAATCCAATTGAATTCACTAGGGGTTAAAAATACAGTCCTGAATTATCACAGATTTTTTAAAGCAGATTACCACAGTTACATTATTGTCAGTACTGACAAATATCCCAATGTTTTCTGTAATAACTAATAATCCTGTTTATTAAAGCATCCACCCTGTTTTGAGTCGCAGCCCCTCCCCCCCCTCCCGAGGCATGGTGGATATTAACTTTTTTTTAATTCATTTTTGTGCAGTCTACCAAAATTTGCTGTAAATCGATATAATATTTTGTTGGCCTTTTGCATATGGGGTTAATGTGGAAACATTCTATTTTAAAATGCAATTTGTGTTGATTTCTGTGTGTTCATGGAGCACTATACTTTTGATGTGATCCGAGTTTCTCTGCAGGTGTGACATGCAGTGTGAGACTATAAAACCTCAAGGCAAAAAAAAAAAAAAGTATGCAACGAAATATGTTGGCGAAATTTTAGTCTGAATTTGTTTGCGTGAAGAAAGAATTCGGCAACCAAAGGTCTTTTGCAGAACAGAGTCGACTAAGAATATATAAGTCACATATTAGGCTAGATAACATTGCAGCATGGATGGAGCTCGGCAGACTAATTGTACAACATAAAACGAAAGAGCATCATTTCGTGCGCAGCGAGCAAATCAAATCCTACCTCTTGACCCGAGTCAGCCCTTTTTTAAATTCTTTGTTGTAAAATAACCCGATTGCAGAATGTTTCTGATGGCCATTAGATCTAATGAATGATTTCTTTGCAATGTGTGTATTTACCTGTTTTCAATAAAAGGCCTATTCATTAAAATTAGGTTCAGTTGAGTCAATATTTTAAATTAATTTCTCCTCTGGAATGATGAAGAAGTCTGTTAATTTTGTTTTTGCTGTGGTTTATTTTTGATGGGATTATTTCTGCACTGTAGATTTACAGATAATTGCTGGATCCTTGCGGACAGCCTGATTGACACGTCGATGTAAACCGGTGTGTGGGCTCATAACACATCCTGTAATCATCAGGCTTCCCTTTCGTTAAACACTTTCGTGAGTATTTGTTTCATGTGCATCAGCTCCTCTACACTTTACATCAGTGATGGGCTACTTCTGCTGGTGCCGGGGGGTGTGTGTGTGTGTGTGTGGGGGGGTAGGCCTACTTGGAAAGATTGTGGAAGCAGTCGAATAAAAAAAAAAAAAATGAAATAAATAGAAATTATAATTTCCTCAAAAGAATATATCAGCTGTAACACCTGAACACAGAAGTTTAAACAGGTATCTTAAAGTAATGAATAAATGGTAGAAATGCATGGCTGAAAGTATTACAGTATAAGCGGCTGAAAGTATTGCAGTATAAGCGGCTGAAATGGTTAGCTAAAAGTAGCCTATGGTGGATAAACGGTTGAAACATTTAGCTTCACTCCAAGTAGTACGATTTCGAAACAAACCAACCTTAATATTGACAGTTCAATTGTATGAAAAAATTACAATATCCACTTTTATATATTGAATAGTGCACATTGGGAATTGATGAAGGGGTAGGCTACATGAGTTCATCTGACAGGACTGTGGGGGGAGGGACCTCTGACCACAAAGGTTGGGAGCCACTGATTTACATGATAAAACAAAAACAAAACAAAAAAAACAAAAACAAAAAAAAATAAATATATATATAGATATATATATATATATAGATATATATATATATATATATATATATATATAGATATATATATATAGCTGTTACTTTTTTTGTTTTGTTTGTTTAGGTTATAGGCTATGGCCTAAAATCATTGTGGCAAAAGGAAAGTCTAATATAGGCCATGGATTGAAATGCAACCATGACGTTTTCTATTGTCATTGTTTATCTGTTAATCTTTATTTGTTGAGTGTTTTTTTCTGCCTTGCAAATTAAGTGTTTCACCATAATTATACACAACACGCGGGATTTAAATATTTGGAAATAATGTAGGTAACGAAAGCATTTTAATATGAAAACTAAGCCTTATGGACGTTAAAATACGTGGGAGCGAGGAACATTTAACACCATTATAATTCATTAATTAACTTATATTTTACACTATGGAATTTGAATAAATGAATTATGGTTATGTTTTCATGCATTTTGAGGCATTATTTTTCTGTTCTAGTGTAGATACTGAGCCTGAATACAACCCAACATATATATGCAGACGCGGTGTAGGCCTATAAAAGAGTCTATTTATATGCCCGAGTATGTATGTTAATTATTGCGTTACAGCCTACAGTCAGCTCTAGTTGTACATTTCTAGTAGCAAATAAATGGTAATTAAAAAAAATAACTATAATTTACATTAGGATTTTTTTCTCTCTGGCAGCAGCTATAAATGTCTAAGATATCAAACATACACCAGCAGAGTTTGAGTAAGTTTCTGTCGTAACTGTTCCAAAGTGTGTCCACCCTTCTCACGCATATGAACCTCTTTCTTCACCCTCCCCCTTCTTTAACTATAAGGCAGGCCAGAGAGCCGCACAAACTTTCACTACAGCTCTTCAAATACCCTCTGGTTCTCTGCGCTCCCGTCGACTTTGCAGCCCTGCAGTCTCCCCTGCACCTATGAAGCCTTGGAGTAAAAGTTGCCAGCCCCTCAATTTGATTCACTTCCTGTAGTCAGACTCTTTCCCAAAAGTGGAGAGAGGGGGAAACGGGGAAAGGAAGACTTCTTTCTGTTCTAAATAAGGCTTTCTGAGGAGCAGCAGCCTCTGCATAACTTCTGTAGTTTGATCGTCGCGCACAGCAGCGTTTTAAAGAGAGATAGCCTTTTGCGTTAAAAACAACACTGTGCGCCGGTTACACCCGAATCCACGCATGGTATATGGTACGGATGGTACAAGTTTTGACGCCCATCGCCGAGTCTTCTCCTGATTCCACGCATCGAGTTTGGAGACACTGTACGCTGTGAGACTCCAGGGGTTCATGTACTGGAAAAATGAAGTTTTGTCCCCTCTTTCAGAGGGAAATAAGATTCTATCCGAAGGAATTCCCACGAAACAGGTACTAACACTTTGGACACGGCTGGGCTTCATCTTTGTGCGTAAAAGGTCCAAATTGGAGAGGTAGCCCACTTATGCACTGTGTGGGCCTTCACTGCTTGGTTTACACTGAATTAGCTTTTTATCTGATGGCATACAAGTCGCGATATGTGGTATAACGAAGCCTCAATGTGAAATCATTTTGATTTACCAAACGGTTTATCTTCTTTCTTGAACGCTGCGTGGATCTATCTGCTGTTGCAAAAGCGTGCAGTTTATTTGCAGCCCGCCGCATCGTGTGTGACTTTTGTTTTGTCTCTCTGTGATGTCATAAGAATCACTGCTTGTGTACTGAGATCAGCTACACGCGCCAGCCGCTGTAAAGAGGCACGCGCCTCTCTGTTATGAATAGCGTGATTTGCGGTCCGCGAGCCTCTCGAGCGCTGCCAATTCGCCTGAGAAGAATTGGATTTTAATTACAGCCATTAAAAATCAAATTTGCAATTCTTTGGGTGACCCGTTGCCTTTCTCTGATTGACAGTTGAAATTGACACTCCGGGTCCCTCTTATCCACAACGTTTCAAGCTATTTGTAATTACAGGTAGTTCCCTCCACTCTCGTGTCCTGGATTGCGAAGAAAATACTATTATTCTGAGAGGCACGGGTTAAGGGCAGGGAAAAATCAATCCAAATTGAAATAGCTTCATTAAAATGTGCCTTTTGTTGCGGGGGCCCTTTTAACAGTTTTATCCGGGGTTTATTGTCAGGACCACTTTATATAGCATAGGAGTAGCCTTGAAGAGCTGTCTGCAAATGTCTCCCGAGGATTTCTCAGCTGACGATGACACGGGAAAAGTGATGAAGACCTGCCGCTTACTGAACGTTGTCTTATAGGTGATCTCCGCCGAGCATCAGAGTACACCGGGAGCCTCGCGCTGCAGTGTGGACTCTAAACACGCGCCAATGGTGAGAGCTTTATTGCCTATTTATTTATGCTATAAAAAAATGTCTGGATAATTCAGTGCGTCTATTTTGCGCAGTACTTGACCCTTGGCCCGAGTGCATCCACTGCACGTGGAATTATATAGTTAGGATTCATGCAAACAGGCTACATATTTTACATGTGACAATTATGCGTGCATTGAAATAGACTACAACATTAAAAAAAAAACAAAAAAAAAACCTGGCGACATCTGCAAACTGGCACTGTGGGGATTATTTTGTGTGTTACTGAGCTGTGC